>NW_006408579.1:16678365-16683425 GCF_000296735.1 Chrysochloris asiatica
GTGGGGGGGGAGGCGGCAGTGGGGGGTCTTATTCTAAGCTTGTTTTGAATGTCTGGGGAAAAGTGGGTGTTTTCTTACAAGTTTCTCAGGGCTTGACAATCTTTAGAATTCTTTCTTACATTAAATTTTGTAAGTCACCTTCTTCTGTTCTTGGAGATTATTAAAGGGAAAGAAACAAGTTTATCTAAATCTCCATGGGACACAGATGAATAATAAATATGGAACTAAGGTATCCTCACTTGCTCTCTTTTTTTCAACGATGAATCCATTAATATGTTTCAAGGCTATTCTAACACAGTAGCTTTAAAAAATGAAAACAAACAAAATATCCTAAAGGCTTTCCATTAGTATTAGACAATGTGTTTAATTATATTAATTAAGACATTTAAACCCCAGAATGATAGTAATGCTCTCCTTTGCAGAGAGAAAGGTAGCATAAATAAGACAAGTATTTTGTGTGACCATTACACTGAGGAATAGAATTTCACTCTTTTTTAAGCACCGTTGTGCTCTACATCCTGTGGACCAGAGTAGTGTATGGCTGCCTCAGACTAGCAATGTAAGCTTTCTCCATAACCATAGCATAAAACACAGCTTCCAGTCCATAGCATCATCAAACCCCTGAGTTGTGGTTAAGAGTTTTGTCCTTTACAAACCAACCACAACTCAAAAGCAGCATAAGTCAACAAGGTGACGGTAGTAGCTGTATACTCATCAAATTCCACTTAGCTGAGAATAATTTCTAAACTATCTTTTAAAGTAAGGAATCTATCATAAGACACTATCTTTGAAAGATCACTCTGAGACTTTTTTTTTCTTCTTCCCATGAAAATTTCCTGAGTTTTCATCCTTTTTTAGATCCTGAGCCACATCAAAACATCCATTAAGCACTTGAACCTTCTTGTAACTTATAAAAGAATAGTTCAAAGAGAGATCTTAATGGTAAAGCTTATCTTATACAAAAGAGGAGGTATGTACCCACCCACTTGTGGTTCAAGAGGCAGTAGGAAGCTCCCTGAAGTTCTTCCTTCATTGCCTACTTCCCCTTCAGATTCCATTGTTTGGGTATTTGTATTTAGATTATTTGGATATTTGCATCCAATTTGTAATTTGAGATAAATTTTATCTGTCTTAAACTGACATTTGAAAACATGAAACTACCCTTAATAAATAAAAGAGGACTTATCTAATGCTTTCTCAGTGTTAATCAAATATATAACCTACCTACAATCATTGAATCCTGGTGTGGTGCTGTGAAATAATGTGTTGGACTGCAAAGTTGGTTTGAACCACAAGGTCCTCCTCGGAAACCCTATACAGGGTTTCTATGGGTCAGAACTGACTTGACTGCGCTTACCAGCAAAAACAACGATCGCAGAGTTGATTCCAACTCATAGCGACCCTGTATATATTGTTGTTGTTAAATGCCTTCGAATCAGTTCTGACTCATAGTGACCCTGTACAGTGTTTCTGAGGATCAGCTGATGGATTTGAACAACTGACCTTGTGGTTAGTAGTCAAGTGCTTATCCTACAGAGTCACGAAGTAGAATGAAAATACTAAAGAAAAAGAATAAGTTTGGAACCATTTGTGGGCAGGTGAAGTTGAGACATGTAGGAAAGACTCCTCGGCGGAGGTGCAGAAAAACAGAAGGAGCTTTCCTGGAGGAGCGCCAGAGTTTTGGAACTTGTATAAGGTGCCAGGTGCCAATTTCCTGTGCCTTCCTGTGGAGAAATCTGATTGTGGAAACAAAATGGTGATTTCTGAATTGATCCAGACGATCGACTCCCTATGGGCCCCTAGGCCTGGACTGAGGTCAGAGGGTGGGGCAACAGCCAAGTGGATACAGAGACACACTAAAAAACCACGGAGCTGCATCCGGAAACAGAGGTGTGAGGGAATTTTCATTTTTCACATTTCTTTCCTCTTTTCCCTGGTTGCACCTTCATGGCCCACCCGGACACCTTCAGGTGGGTGGGAATGCACCCCCAAAAGGGTCCAGCATTGCACCCACAGTTTTCCCATGGCACAGGGGGGAGGTTCCTGAGAACCCCATTGGTCCAGCAGCCTGCTTCTTATAACGTTTGACTCTGGGACCCAGCCCTAAAGTTGAACTGGGAGGGACCCTTTATCCCTACCTGCACAGCAAAAGCAACTGGGCAGTCAGGTATGGTTTTATTTTTGTTTTAGAGAGGTGGTTTTTGTCTCTTCTTTTATCTTGTTTTTGTTTGGTCCCTTTAGTCTCTCTTTTCCTGGGGGTGGGAGCTTTCTCCCCCTATCTTACCCAAGAAGAGACAGCAAGTGTGCTCATATAGTCAAGCTACAATTTGGACAAGAGCAAATACCATTACCAGGCATTACATGTGAAAAGGGAAGCTTATCTCCAGATCACATCCACCAGGAGTCACTCAGTAAGCTAAACAACACAGCAACATACATTCATTTAAGCATTAATAACCCACCTAACTACTGAAAATGTCCAAAAAACACCAACTAAATATTTCAGCACATGTCCAAATACAGAAAAGAGTAACTGAGACAAATGAGCTGGAGGCAGACACAGACTTTCCAGTAGAAGAAGAGCAGGCTTTGGATCTGCCTCAGAAGGAATTCAGAAGAATAATATGGAAACAAATTTAAATACTTTACAAAGGGCTGGAAGAAAATAAGGAAGAAGTCAGGAAAGTGCTACAAAAGCAATCAAACAAGATTGATACAACATTGGAAACAATTCAAAACCTGCAAAAAGAGTTCCAGATGATTCATAATAAAATATCAGAAATGAACACTACACTGGAAGGGCAAAGGAATAGAAATGAAGAGAAGGAAGCCAGAACCAGCTAGCTGAAGACAAACCTCTCAACACTGCTAAGATAGAACAGCAAACAGAAAAAAAGGATTTTAAAAATCTGAAGAGAGTCTGAGATTCATTGTGGATAACGTGAAGAGGAATAACTTAAGAATTATTGGCATCTCAGAACTGGATGAATCATAGAAGTCCACAGAGGAGATAGTTGAGGAACCACTGGAAGAAAATTTACCTAAAATCTTGAAGGATGAGAAGATAAACATTCAAGAAGCTGAATGAACCCCAGGAAGGATAGAGCCTAAAAGAAAATCACCAAGACATATCATAATCAAGCTCTCCAAAAATCAAAGACAGGACAGAATCCTAAAAGCAGCGAGGGAAAAGAGAAGTGTTACCTACAAAAGCAAGCAAATCAGATTAAGCTCTGACTTCTTATCAGAAACAATGCAAGCGAGAAAGCAATGGGGAGACATATATAAAACACCAAAAAAAAAAAAAAACTGCTAACCAAGAAACGTCTATCCAGCAAAACTGTCAATCAACTATGATGGTGCAATCAAAACATTCCAGGATAAACAGAAGCTAAGAGATTTTGTCAAAGCCAATCCAGCACTTCAAAACATCCTAAAGGGAGTTCTTTGGAATGAAAACCAGCAAGAACAGACAACAACCAGAAACTGACAGATGTGGCAACACCAACTGGAACTCAGTCAATGGATAGCAGAGTTCAGAAGGGAACAAAATTACAGCAAAGAATTCAAAGGACCTGTGAGAGCAACCAAAGATCAAAATACTAACAATGTCAAAGAAAGGGGAAATATAGGAACAGAGATCCAGGTGGTGAGGAGGTCGAGTAGCTGGGACGATACAATAGACTGTCTTAAATGCAGGGAAAACTTAACAAACTATAGGGCAACCCCTCCTCCCCCCAAAAAATTAATACTTCACAACTTACCATGAAAATGAAGATCCAAGCAGAACAAGGAAACATTAAAACAAAGAAGAAACCGACAAGAAATAACACAAAAAAACATGAACGCAACAAAAAAGGGCATGCAGAACAAAGGAACAAACAGTACCACAAAAAAATTAACATAATGACAGCAGTTAATCCGTACCTATTGATAATTACATTGAATGTCAATGGATTAAATGCACCAGTGAAGAGACAGAGAATGGCTGAATGAATAAGAAAAGAAGACCCCTCAATATTCTGTCTGCAAGAGACACACCTTACACACAAAGACAAAAACAGACTAAAAGTTAAAGAATGGAAAAAATATATACCAAGCTAACAGCAATAAAAAAACAAGCAGGAGTGACAATACTAATCTATGATAAAATAAACTTTAAGACAAAAACCACCATAAGAGAAACAAGGACACTATCTCATATTAAAGGATCAATTGAGCAAGATGACATACCATAATTAACATCTATGCTCCAAATGAAAGAGCACCAAGATATATAAAAGCAAACCCTACTAGAATTGAAGAAAGAAATAGATAAATCTACAATTATATTGGGGGATTTTAATACGCCACTTTTGAAAAGGGATAGAACAACCAGAAAGAAACTTGACAAAGCTACAGAGGAACTAAACAGCACAATCAACCAACTTGACCTCATAGAGGTGTACAGAGCACTCAATCCAACAACAGTTCAATATACATTCTTTTCCAGTGTACATGGAAATTCTCAAAAGTCACAAAGCAAGCCTCCATAAATTTACAAACATCAAAATATTACAAAACATCTTTTCAGACCACAATATCATAAAATTAGAAATAAACAAAAAGAAGACCAAGGAATTAAAGTATAATACAAAGAGACTGAATAACACCCTGCTGAAAAGTTACTGGATAATAGAAGAAATTAAACTTGAATTCACAAAGTTCCTAGAAACAAAGGAGGATGAAAACACAACATACCAAAATTTGGGGGACATGGCGAAAGTGGTGCTGAGAGGACAATTTATTGCGATAAATGCACACATTCAAAAATCAGAAAGAATCAAAATTAACACATTAATACAACATCTCCAGCAACTAGAAATGGACCCACAGAGGGAACCTACAGTCACCAAAAGAAAAGAAATAATAAAGATCAGAGCAGAAATAAATGAGATAGAAAACAGGAAAACTATAGAAAATATCAATAGAACAAGAAGCTGGTTCTTTGAAAGGATGAATAAAATTGACAAACCATTGGCAAACCTAACCAAAGAAAAGAGGGAGAAGACACAAATAAC
>NW_006408579.1:16684920-16690171 GCF_000296735.1 Chrysochloris asiatica
CTTATACCCTGCCACTTTGCTGAATCCTCCAATGAGGTCTAGTAGCTTTTTTACTGAGTCTTTGGGGTTTTCTATATATAGGATCATATCGTCTGCAAATAGAGAGAGTTTTACTTCCTCTTTGCCAATTCAGATGCCCTTGATTTCCCTATTTTGCTATATAGCTCTAGCTAAGTCTTTGAGCACAATATTGAATAGGAGTAGTAACAAAGGGCATCCTTGTTTGGTTTCTGTTCGCAGAGGGAAGGCTTTCAATTTCTCTTCATTGAGAGTAATATAGGCTGTTGGTTTTGTATATAGGCTCTTAGTTATGGTGAGGAAAGTCCTTTCAATTCCTACTTTGTTGAGTGTTTTTTCCAGGAATGGATGTTGGATTTTGTCAAATGCCTTTTCTGCATCAATTGATATGATCATGTGGTTCTTTTGTTTTTTCTTATTTATATGGTGAATTACATTGATTTTGTTGAGAATTTTTGCATCTATGTTCATGAGGGATATTGGTCTATAATTTTCTTTCTTAGTGATGTCCTTCCTTGGTTTTGGTATGAGGGTTATGCTTCCTTCATAAAATGTACTAGGAAGCTTTCACTTCTCCTCTATATTCTGGAATAATTTGAGTAGAATTGGTGACAGCTCTTCCCTGAATGTTTGGTTGTGCTCACCAATGAAAACATCTGGACCTTTTGCTTGACAGTATTTTGATGACCTGATCAATTTCTTATTTTGTTATGGATCTGTTCAAGTCTTCTACTTCACTCTGTGTAAAGTTAGGTTGGTCATGTTTTTCAGAAATGTATCCATTTCTTATAAGTTTTCAAATTTGATGGCATGAACTCTTCATAGTATTCTGTTATTATCTTCTTGATTTCCTTTGGTTCCGTTGTGATATTGCCCATGTGTTTTCTAACGTGTGTTATTTGTGTCTTCTCTCTCTTTTCTTTTGTTAAGTTTCCCAATGGTTTGTCAATTTTATTCATCCTTTCAAAGAACCAGCTTCTTGTTCTGTTGATACTTTCTATAGTTTTTCTGTTTCCTATCTCATTTATTTCTGCTCTTATCTTTATAATTTCTTTTCTTTTGGTGACAGTAGGTTCCCTCTGTGGGTCTGTTTCTAATTGTTGGAGATGTTGTGTTAATGTGTTAATTTGGTTCTTTCTTCTTTTTGGACGTGCGCATTTATCACAATAAATTGTCCTCTCAGTACCGCTTTCACTGTATCCCAAAGAGTTTGTAAGTTGTGTTTTGGTCTCGTTTGTTTCTAGGAACTTTGTGAATTCAAATTTAATTTCTTCTATTATCCAGTAACTTTTCAGCAGGTGTTATTCAGTTTCCATGTATTCTACTGTATTTCCTTGGTCTTATTATTGTTAATTTCTAGTTATAGCAATGTGGTCTGAAAATATGCCTTATAACATTTTGATGTTTGTAAATTTACGGAAGCTTGCTTTGTGACCTAACACATGGTCAATTCTGGAGAATGTTCCATGTGCACTGGAAAAAAAATGTGTATTGTGCTCTTGTTGGGTTAAATGCTCTGTACACCTCTATGAGGTCAAGTTGGTTGATTGTGCTGTTTAGTTCCTCTGTAACTTTGTCAAGTTTCTTTCTGGTTGTTCTATACCTTTTCAAAAGTGGTGTATTAAAATCCCCCAATATAATTGTAGATTTATCTATTTCTTTCTTCAATTCTAGTAGGGTTTGCTTTAAATATCTTGGTGCTTTTTCATTGGCATCGTGGATGTTAATTATGATTATGTCATCCTGCTCAGTTGGCCCTTTATCATGAGATAGTGTCCTTCTTTATCTCTTATGGTGGTTTTTGCCTTAAAGTTTATTTTATCATAGATTAGTATTGTCACTCCTGTTTGTTTTTTATTGCTGTTAGCTTGGTATATTCTTTTCCATTCTTTAACTTTTAGTCTGTTTTTGTCTTTGTGTGTAAAGTGTGTCTCTTACAGGCAGCATATTGAAGGGTTTTGTTTTCTTATCCATTCTGCCACCCTCTTTTTCTTTACTGGTGCATTTAATCCATTGACATTCAGTGTAATTCCTGATGTTGTTGTTGCTAAGTGCCATCAAGTCAGTTCCTAATCAAGCAACCCTGTATAGGGGTTCCAATGAAAGGATGGTGAGTTTGAACAGCCAATCAAGGGTAATACACGAGCAGACATGTGGGCTTACTGCTGACCATGCTGGTCACTAATAAGCGGAAGTGAGGGGAAAACGGCAATGAAGTTGTGAGCTAAGTATGACCACATTCAATAGACTCCTATTAATCTGGATTAAGACCTGGTTAACTAGCAATATGATGAGACCTGGGGACTCCTAGTCTCAGGGACAAGGACATGGCCAAAGAGGACCAGAGTGGAGTGTGAAGCATCCAGCTGATATGAAGTGAGGGGAGATGCACAAGAACACCCATACTTGCAGGTAGTACCCATTTGACCTGGCTTCAATATCTGGATGATCAGAACTTGAGTAGAGGAAGAAAGAAGAGGAAAAAAAAAGAGTAATCTGCTACAATTTGGTGAACTCGATCTATGCTTGTTGATGCAGTAGGTCAAAGGAGCAAACAAGTCTTTACAGCAAGGATCATTCCAACCCCCTTGGTACACAGGGTTGACAAGGATGGGCAACTTAGATACAGGCCATCCAAAATGACAGTGGTGGGGAGCAGTACTACAAAGGCAATAAGTGACTAGCTTACAATCTTTTAATAGGGAACATAGTTCCAGAAGGTGCAGAAAAAGGTAGAATTTCCACTGAGTGGTTTCCAACCTAGATGGGGCTGATGCAAGGAGATAGGGATAAGACTTTTATGGTTCAATAGTGAATGATTGCTATCAGGACTGACTGTGAGTGTTGGAAATGTAAAGGTAGATGTTTTATAACAAAAGGAGGGGAGTGGTTGATTTTGCAGTCCACAAGTGGAGGTCCCTGGAACCATCAAGGGAGAAAAGCAAAGTGTGGGACCCTATCCAGAGAAGCAGTGACTCTATAGATGGAGGCAGAGACAATGACGTGGAGAGATGGAGCAGCTGGGGAGTTTAGACTCAGGGAGGGAGAGGGACTATGTGCTGATGGTCAGGAAGCAGGCTTGTGGGTGGTACCCTTTGGTTGCTTGATGATGCATGCAGGAGATTGTAATCATTGCAATGAAACAAAATAAGATAGGATGAATGTAAAGCTGTAAATCTAATGTCCTCCCATGTAAAGTATCACATAATTCACAATAAAAACTCAAAAAAAATAAAAAAAGAATAAGTTTGGAAAGTTCTGAAAACTGCTAGCTTACTAGGTAATAAGTAGCCCAGTCATTATGCCTTAAGGGCCCCCAGGGAGATACCACTAATACTCAGAATTTGTTATTGTTAGGTGCAGTCAAGTCAGTTCTGACCCATAGAGCAACCCTATGTACAACAAAGTGAACCACCGCCCAGTCCTAAGCCACACTCACAATTGCTGCTATGCTTGAGCCCATTGTTACTGCAACTGTACCAATTCATCTCATTGGGAATCTCTCTCTTTTCACTGTCCATCCATTTTACCAAGCATGATGTCCTTCTGCAGGGACTGGTCCCTCCTGATAATATGTCTAAAGTATAAGACACGAAGTCTGACCATCTTGGCTTGTAAGGAGGATTCTGGTTGTACTTCTTCCAACACAGAATTGTTTGTTCTTCTGGCAGTCTGTGGTACTGCCAAGTATAGGTTGGAGTAACCTGACCTAGGCTGGGAAGATACCCAGTGATTCTTTAGGCCTTCCTCAGGACAGTCAGCCATAATTGCAGTGGCCATAAGAATTGTATGTGCTGGGATAGCTGACTCTAATTTCATGCATTTTTTTGATTCCTCTAAAGAAGTAGTTTGCTAAATATAACTAATATGATCTAATATGACTAATATGACTTTTCCAAGACATATGGAAAAAATTGTCCTTGTCCCATATGCTCTGTGTTGGGGTTAGGAAAATATAGCCCTTACAGTAAGGAATGTGTAAGTCAGTGCTGGGCAATTCAGCATTGAGGGCAAAGAAGTGCCACTGAGTTCCAAAATCAAGTCAAGTGCAGGAGTCATGGGAGTGGGAATGGGCTATTGGGGCAGTACTGGTACCCACGAACTGGTACCCATGAAAGAAGAGCAAGGAATTAAGAAAATCCTGCCTGCAAGGCTTTCCAACTGGAGCAGGTCAGCTGGAACAGGGAGAAAGGTTGGATGATGAAGCAGTCTTTTATAAATTGTACTGGCTCAAAAACAAAACCACATGCGAGCCCAGCCCAGGAAGACGTCTGAGGTTTGCTTGCGTGCTTGACTCTTCCATCCAGTCTTCCATTTTCTTCTTCCTTACACAAAATACTTGGGGACTGTTTTCCTCAAAATTTACTCAAAGTTTATTTCAGGGAAAGTAAAACAGGCTTAAAATAGTCAGAACACGTTCAACATTCTAGGAGTTTAAAATTATTTTCAGTCTTCCTATATATGATAGAGTTTACTAGCATCTCCATCCATGAGCAGTTACATAGTTTACACCCACATCATTGAATGTTAGGAGGACTCCCACACAGTGGGGCAATCTGACCACTTGTCTCTGGAACTCTGGTGAAAGTCATGAGTCCACAGCACTCAAAGTTAGCTCTTGAGTTTAGATTCCAGTATATTTGCAGAGTGAGGTTCATCTCAACAAACATGATTTTATACTATATGATTGCTGCACTCAACTCCTTCATTGTTCCCCTTGAATATGGGAAAACATGAATTATACACACAGTTTAAAATGGGAAGGGCTTAATTTCTCAGTTAGAGTCCTGGTGTGGTGCTGTGGGTTAATGTGACAGACTGCAAAGCCATTTGCTCCTCGGAAACCCTATACAGGGTCACTATAGGTTGGAATCGACTCGATGGCACTTAATGACAACAAAAATTTCTCAGTTGGTATCCGGGGGATGTTGTTGATAAGTACCATTGAGTAGGTTCCAACTCATAGTGACCCTGTATAGGGTTTCCAAGGAATGGCTGCTAAGTTTGAACCATTGATCATTCAGTTAGCAGTCCAGTGCTTATCCTACAGCACCACACCAGGACTCCATCTGGGAGATGGAGTACTTAACTGCTAACAATGTACTTACTGCTAACTAAAGGTTAGAGGTTTGAATCACACAAGGGCAACTTGGAAGTCAGGTGCAGTATTCTACTTTTTGAAAATTTAGGACACAGTTCTATCTGACACATATAGAATTGCCATGAGTTAAAT
>NW_006408579.1:16690271-16724473 GCF_000296735.1 Chrysochloris asiatica
GAAGCAATGTTTCAGGAAAACTTACAAACAGAGGGACATTCATATTCTACTCAAATATTCTCCCTTTCAATTGCTGGAGACAATCCCTGATTCAACCATTCCAGAAACCAAAAATGTTTATATTGAACTATGTGTTTTGTTTTGTTTTTAATGTTTTATTATGAATTATCTGATAGTTTACATGGGAGAATATTAGCTTTACATTCATCCTATCATATATTGTTTCATTGTCATGGTTACAATCCCCTCCATCCATCATCAAACAACCAAAGGGTATATGCTGCAAGCCTGCCTCCCAGTCATCACCACACAGCCCCTCTCCTTCTCTGTGTCTAAAGTCCCCAGCTGCTTCATCTATCTATGTAATTGTCTCTGCCTCCATCTCTGGCATCACTGCTTCTCTGGGTAGGGTCCTGCACTCTGCTCTTCTCCCTTGGTGGTCCCAGGGACCTCCGCTCCTACACTGCAAAGTCTATCACTCCCCTCCTTTTGCTACAAAAAGTCTACCTTTACATTTACAACCCTCACAATCAGTTCTGATAACAATTATTCACTATTGTATCACAAAAGATCTATCCACATCTCCTTTCATCAGCCCCGCCTGGACAGATTCTACCTTCCTCCATACCCTCTGGATCTAGGTTCCCTCTTGAAAGCTTGTAAGCCAGTCACTTCTTGCCTTTGTAGGCCCCCACAGCCCCCCCATTTTGGGTAGCCAATGCCCAAGTTGCCCATCCCTGTCTACTCTGTGTATGGAGGGGGTGGGAATGATCCTCGCTGTAAAGATTTGTTCCCTCTTTTGAGATATGGTATCCATAGGTGTAGGTCAAGTTGGTCAAATTATATGAGATTACTTTTTTTTATCTTCTTCTTTCTTCTTCTAGTTGAGTTTTGATCATCCAGTCATTGAAGCCAGGTCAAGTGGATATTATCTGAAAGTGTGGGTGTTCTTAAGCCCTCTCTTCTTAACAGCTGAACACTTCACTCTCCACTGTAGTCCTCTATGGCTATGTCACTGACTCTGGGCCCAAGAGTCCCCAGGTCTTGCCACACTACTGGCTGACCAGGTCTCCACCTGTGTTCACAAGTGTCTATTGAACATTGGAGGGCTTAGCTGTGTTAATGTGTTAATGTGTTAATTTTGGTTCTTTCTTCTTTTGGCTTGTGTGCATGTATAGCAATAAATTGTCCTCTAAGCACTGCTTTCACTGTGTCCCAAAGATTTTGGTATGTTGTGCTTTCGTTCTCAATTGTTTCTAGGAACTTTGTGAATTCACGTTTAATTTCTTCTACTACCCAATCACTTTTCAGCAGGATGTTATTCAGTTTCCATGTATTTGGCTTGATTTCCTTGGTCTTCCTATTGTTGATATCTGATTTGATAACATTGTGGTCTGAGAAGATACTTTTTAGTATTTTGATATTTGTCAATTTATGGAGATTTGTTTTGTGGCCTAAGACATGTTCTATTCTGGGGAATGTTCCATGTGCACTGAAAAAGAATGTGTATTGTGCTGTTGCTGGGTTGAATGCTTTGTTCACATCTATGAGGTCCAGTTGGCTGATTATGTTTAGTTCTTCTTTGTCTTTGTCAAGTTTCTTTCTGGTTGTTCTATCCATTTTTGAAAGCAGTGTATTAAAATCACCCAATATTATTATTGATTCATCTATTTCTTTCTTCAAATCTATTAGAGTTTGCTTTATATATTTTGGAGTTATTTCATTGGGAGCATAGATATTTATTATGGTTATGTCATCTTGTTCAACTGTCCTTTAATCATGAGATAATGTCCATCTTTAACTGTTATGCTAGTTTTTGCCTTAAAGTTTATTTTATCAGAGATTAGCACTGCCACTCCAGTTTGTTTTTTATTGCAATTAGCTTGGTAATTTTTCTTTTTTCCATCCTTTGAATTTTAATCTGTTTTTATCTCTGTGTGTTAGATGTATCTCTTACAGACAGCATATTAAAGGATCTTGTTTTCTTATCCATTGTGCCAACCCTCTACCTCTTAACTGGTGCATTTAATCCATTTACACTCAGTGTAATTATCAATAGGTATGGATTAATTGCTACTATTATTTGTGTGTGTGTGTGTGTGGTTTTGCTGCCCTCTTTGTTCTGTGTGTCTTCTTTTGCTGAGTTCATGCTTTTTGTGTGTGTTTCCTCAGAGCTTTACTGTGTCTGTGTTTTTAATGCCATTTTTGAAATTCTAAGTTACACATGTTTACTATAGAAAATCCAAGAAGCATAAACATATGATAAAAATAAATTCTAACTGTATAGAGGAGTGCTGTGAACATTTTCATGTGTTTATGCAATATTCACATGCACAGATACAGGTGGGTGTATATACTACTCTACTTTTCATATAATCAAGTTCATAAAGTATGGAAGAGTGAATCTTACTGTTTTTATTCAATAATATATCAATAATATTTCTCTATGTTGGGTTAAGTATTTTAAAAAATTTTTTTAGTGGCTGTGTAAAGTTCCATTGTATAAATGTATCATTTGACATTAACTTTACTGATGAGATTTTGAATTGTTTATAAATACTTGCTCTTTTAAACAATAATTTAATAAGCATCTTGATACATGAATCTCTGATTATTTTACTAGATCTGCATATTACATTGCTAAATAAGAAATTTTGAGATCAAAGAGTATAAGCTTTCGTTCGAGAAAATTGTGCTAGTTTACATTTCTAGAAGCAATGTATACATTATTTTCTTATCCCATTTTCAATACAAAGTATTATCATTTTAAAAGTCTTTGTTATAATAAAGCATGGGAAATGGACATTTATTTATTATATAAAGCCTTATGATCATGAAGAGCTTATTACTTTTCAAAAACATATAGCACAATTGAATATATAGATGTATTTTGTTCAAAACATCTAGATTAGGAATGGAATATTTTGGTGGCAACTAATATTTTCAAAGTACCATTTGAAAGGGACCTTGCCCATGGCTGAAGGTGTACCTTGACCATCAGAGCAAAGAGACTGCACAAAGGAGGAGAGTAAGGTGTGGGGGCAGACGGAGAAGGGTCATTAAGCCTACAGCAGCACAATGAGAAAACTTTGTACATGGGAGAAGGAGGTGTTGGAAGGTATGAAAGGGTCTTAAGGGATCTGGAAGGTACTAGGATGAATACTTTCTGATTGATTTTTTTGCTGAAGCCAATGCCTATTAAGAAGAAAACCTAGAGAGCATTCTGGAGTGGGAAGAAACCAAACAGTTTGTAGCAGTGGTATCAGCATAAGATGCTCGCTAGCAAAGAAAAAACTCAGACACATCTATCCTGTAAGGCAACCTCTTGTCTTATGTTGTTGTTGTTGTTAAATGCTGTCGAGTCGGTTCCAATCCATAGCGACCCTGTACAGGGTTTCCAAGGCTGTAAATCTTTACGGGAGCAGAAAGCCTCATCTTTCTCCCACGGAGCGGCCTGTAGTTTCAAACTGCTGACCTTGCGGTTCGCAGCCAGTTCGTAACCATTACGCTACCAGAGCTCCTTGTCATATAGGCAACAGTAAAAAGATAACCATCCAGACAGTAAAGGCATGGCATCCAGAGTATAAGGTAAAGTCTGTTGTCCAGGCAGAAGCTCCTCTGGCACAAATAGTTAAGTGCTTGACTACTACCTAAATGGTTGATTATTCAAACCCATCCAGAGGTGCCACAAAGGAAGTCCTGGTGATCTGCTTCAAAGATCTGCGGAGCAGTTCTCCTCTGAAGCACATGGGCTTACTGTGAGACAAAACGGATTGAATAGCAACTGGTTAGGTTTGGTTTCTCAATGAAGACAGAGGCTATTGAGTGATCCCTGTAGTGTCCCTGATTTTAATGGGGCATGGAGATGTAAATACATTCATCTGTGCAAACCTAAAGGCTAAATTAGGAAGTTTCAACATACAAAGGCTGGCCTGGAATGCGAAGCTGTGGTTCAGGGAGGAAGATCAATAAGGATAAGTGAGGACCTAGAGGAACTGAGAGTTTGTGTAGTTATCAGATCCTTGAACCCAGAACACCCAAACAGAAGGTCAGTCACTAGGTTTCACATTCATATTGTAGACCCCATTGCAAGGCCCAAACGATGACTCCATATATTCTTCTGATAAGATCTGGGGTTGGGCCTGCCTGCATGTGGAGTTGAGTGGTCTCAGTTATGAGGATGGGCACACAGTGGTATCAAGGAACCAGACATGTCATCCAAGAAAATAAGGACACTGTGAATGAAACTCAAAATACTGCATTTTATCCTCATTGTTCAAACTCATGAAGAAGAGAAAAGTCTATTTTTAGACCTGAAAATTCTTAATGACAAATTTCAAGAGATTTATGGATGAGTGGGGGAAAGTATGTTTGTATTAGCAGATGCCCAGAGGAAAACGAATAAAAATTGCAACTGTTGAAGGAGGCATAGAAGAAAGAAATGAGCAGCCAAAATGAACTGTGTTTTAATACCAATATGGGGGAACTAAAAGAGCAGAAGGATTTCTAGGGACACATGTTTTTAAAAGCCTGCTAGTAAATCAAGAACATGAGATTAATGATGACTTTAAAATGGCTGAGGTATTGAACTGATTTTCTTAATCTGTCTTTAATAAGAGAAATGGAACCAAGCAGCCGTTTCAATTAGGTGATAATGTAGGGTTTGTGAAAACGTCCACAGCTGGCAAGAAAAACCTGGAGACTCTATAAATATGCAGCTCAGCAGGTCTTCATGAGATTCACCCTGAGAAATGCTGACTGCAAATAATATACACAATGCAGTGAAGGGGTATGGAGAGTGAGGAGGAGCAGGAAGAGTGGGGCGAGATCAGGATCTAGGAAAGGCAGCCAGCTAGTTAGCACCTAGTAGAGTGTCACATAGTATACTGGAAGAGACAGATAGTACATGATATAGTTATCCTATCATGGTCCTTAAAAGTAGGCATTCAAATGCACCACCTCTTCAAGAAATGCCATTGGGATATGGTAGGCAGGAACTCAAGAAAAGAGTTGTAGTTGCAGTTTCTCATTTGTCGTTAGTAATGTTCAAGACAATCTGGCAGATCACTACAAAAGACATTGAACTTAGTTTTGAAGAGCACATGTAAGAGTTTGTTCCATCCAACAAATATTTGCTGAACTCATATGCCTCACTTGTGCTGGGGAATTAAGGAATGCAAAAATATATTATGTCCAGACCCTGCCCGTGTGGAGCTTTGGACTCATGAAGCACCCAAAGTTAATAAATAATAATGCAAAATGGGGTGAGCTAAATTGCCAGCACATGAGGGACCGGCTTTGGGCGTCCTAGGCTCTTGGGGTAGGCAGAGAGGTGCCTCAACTTCAATCTTGTCTCCATTGATAAGAATGTTGTTTATTGGTCCAGCGGTGAGGATTTTTGTTTTCTTTACATTGAGATGCAATCCATACTGAAGGCTGTGCTCTTTGATCTTCATCAGTAAATGTTTTAAGTCTTCTTCACTTTCAGCAAGCAAAGTTGTACCATCTGCATATCACATGTTGTTAATGAGTCTTCCTTCAATCTTAATACCATGTTTTTCTTCATAGACCCCAGCTTCTCGGATTATTTGCTCAACATACAGGTTGAATAAGTATGGTGAAAATGTGATGAGCATAGTCCTGCCACTGGACCTTTGCACTTGCTCCTTCCTCTGTCTACATAGCTCTTTCTCCATTTGCAAGGCCCCGTCTCCCCCTTTCTTCAGGTCTCTACTTAAACATCACCTTCTCAGCAAAGCCTTCTTTGACAACCCTATTTAAAATGTAAGAATGGGGGAAACAGGGAAAACTATGGAAAGCTAGAATAAAGATACTAAAGGCTTTGAATTACTATGGGAATAATTAAGAAATTATGTTCTTTTAGCAGAAGCACCATCATTACTCAACATGACTGAAACATGGGGCTGATAAGGCCAGGGTTTTATGAAAAGGAATCATCTATGAAACATGATAAACATCTAAATGAGCCCCATTAAGCAACCTGCTCTGTGAATAAATCTCTATTTCTTCTTTCCAATATATTCCTAACAAGGTTTTGAAACACTTTTTTTTTTTTCTATTCTATATTTAATTCTGCTTGATATTATGAGGAAAAGATCCTTTTAATGCTGGCCAGAGTTCTAATGTCAATATTAATTAAGTTCTATGTACTTAAAAGGAGTCCTGGTGTGGTGCTGTGGGATAAAGCACTGGACTGCAAGGTTGGTTTGAACTACAAGGTCAGCAGTTCAAACTCACCAGCCACTCCTTGGAAACCCTATACAGGGTTGCTATGAGTCAGAACCGACTTAATGGCACTCAACAGCAACAACAACAAAAGCACTTTAAAGAAGACCTAGTGTGGCACTGTAAGATAAGAACTGAACTACAAGGTCAGTGGCTCAAAGTGACCAGCTAGCTACTCCTCAGAACCCCTATGAGTTGGAACTGACTTTAAGGCACTTAACAACAACATGCACTTTAAAGGTTCATTTTAAAATAGAATTTTGATGACTTTTATGATAATTATTATAATACATTTTTCACAATCAGAAATGTTAAAGAACCCCACATATGTGGAATTATAAATGTGGACGAAAACCGATGGGATGAAAGAAGGGACCATGAACATGAAAGTGAAAAAAAGTAAGTCAAAACTACACCAGGGTGAGGCCAAACTTTTTCCTACAGTGTTGCTATAAATATATACTTGCAGGACTAGTGTTGAGGTTAGAGCAATGCAAGAAAAAGTAAGTGGGGCATGGCTAGGACCAGTCATGAGTCTGCTTAAGTTTTAAGCTTAACAACTGAAGAGTTGGAGGGAAGCTCTGCATAAAAATACCTAACATATTCTCATTATCCCTCTGATAATATCTGGTCCAGATGGCCTAAAGACACAGAAAGTATATTTGGAAAAAACTGAGAGACTTACAGAGCATGAGAGATTAGCAGAGGGGGAAGAGATGGAAGAAATGCTATTATAGAGTTCTTTACGCATGTGAAGCAGGTATAAATCTGTCTACACACTGAGATATATAAGAACTATCACTTGCCTTTAATTCATATTGGTCAACTTCTAACATTATGACTCCATCCACTGGATGAGTTGACAATTCAAAGTCATTTTGGGGACTTTCTTCTGCTTAATAGTGAGGTTGGCCCAGGATCGGGCAGTGTTTCCTTCTGCTGTGCATAAGGTCACTATGAGTCAGTACTGACTCAATGTCACCTAACAACAACAACAACCCTTTCTGTATCAAAATTATACCAGAGTTTTGTGGTCCTACACAAAGCCATGGTAGTGGTGGTGGAAATGCCTGAAAGTTGCTGTTGCTGAAGCATTTGCTGAGTGAGTCCATATGCCTACTGAGGCTCATCAATGTTCTGCTTCTTGGCTAGGATTAGGACCAAGACAGTTGAGTCTTCCATATTTACTGGGTAACTATTTCCTCTGAGACTTTAAGTATATAACCAGGGAAATACTAGAGACTGTGTGCACATCTGAATTTCTTGTCGCCCCTATGAGCCAGAGACACCTTCTTAATTCAAGACAACTTGCTATTTCTTCAAACTCTATTCTAAGAACAATGGTTTTAAGTTTCTAGGAAAAATTCCAGAAAGTCATGGAACAAACCTCCTCTGAGATGAGGAAACATAAGTGGCGGCTACCTCCTTGAATAAGGAAAGGGGAAGGGAGAAAATGCAAAGAGGAAACGTGAGTGAAAGTCTTAAAAATTATATTGCCATTTACAGAATCTGTCTAGCCTACAAATTAATAGTAATAAATTTGAATGAAATGAATTCCAACTTCCTATCATCCCTGTCCTTATACAACAGATGAAAATGTATTGCTCAGATCCCCCTTCAAGGAAGGACTTGTTGTCCAGCTTGCAGTTTCTTTAGGTTTTACCTTGCGGCACCCAAGAACATGACCTTCCTGTAGCAACCCACATCCAATGACTGATGAGGTAGATCTATGAAAACTAGGCAATTGTAGCCCAATATGAGATATATTCTCCACAACTTCCTGAGAGGGGAATAGAGGCTTTGCCAACCCACATCTCTCTCTGCCCAATTCTGTTTCTCCACCTCCTCCCTTCCACACCTATTCATCCCTTTAAAAATGCTCTGTATGATAAACTGCATCTCAGTACCTATTTCCAGAGACCAACCTGCCATAGTTCATTATTAGACATGGTTCTAGAAAGCATCCAATAACATGGGATTTGGACTGGCAACAAGAATTCCACTGGTTATGAATGGAACACAAGCAGACCCTGGCACAAGGTAGCAATGCAGTTGGTGGTGAAACAGAAAGATGAAGTGAAATGGAATGAACTAGCAGGTGAGATTCATCAGGGATTTGAGAAGTAAGGGGGAAATAATAACTATAAAGACAATGGAATTGGGCTATTAAATTCCTAAAGATAATGAAAAACAAAATAACCAAACCCGCTTTCATCACATCAATTCTGACTCACAGCAGCCCGACAGGGCAGAGTTGAACTGCCTCATAAGGTTTCTGAGGCAGTAAGCCTTTAAGATGCAGACTGATTTATCTTTTTCCTGTGAAGTACATGGTGTGCCCAAACCATTGACCTTTTTTTAGTAGCCCAATGCTTAACCTGATGTGCCATTAAGTCTCCTTAAGGATAATGAAAAGCTACAGTCAATTAATAGATAACCGAAAATCACACAGTGTCCCTGGTAGTTTATAAAGAACTCTTATCTCCTACAACAAGAGGCAGAGAAAAGCCAAGGATCAGACCCAGGACTAAATCAAGTGCTAATCTCTAGAGGCAACTGCTCAACCAAATGTGTCGTGCCAAAGTCAAGAACCTGCTGGAAAAAAAGATAGGACATGTAGGATAGGAACATCTAGGAGATGTCATGAATTTTTTGAAAACCCAGATGCCCAGGTGATCAACTGTCACAGTTTGTATGTAGCTGGGATTTCCTGAAGTGTGGGGTTTTAATGCTAAAACCAAGATATTTCTGGGTAAATCAGAACCATAATTCATCTACACTTCCTCTGAACATGCATAAGTGACTTACCATTCCCTATTTAGAGCTAACATGTCCCACTTTCTTGAAAACCATGCAGTTTCCTCCCTTCAAGACAGCCTTGTGCCTCCCTAAAAGTCTTGATAAAGAAGAAAAGGGACTTTACTCCAAAGGAGCTACAATACCTTGCCAATATATACCAGCAGGAGCCAAGGCAGTACAAGAGGGAATGGATTCTGAGGCTGTCTGATCAAAGAGAAGTTGGATTGTAAGATTGGGTAAGAGTTTATTGATTTGGGAGCACTTTCCAGAGATGCAGAACTTATACCTTGGTGAGGACCCTAGGAGATGGTGTCATCTTGCTACTAGGATGGTTTCAACAAGCCTGGAAGAAGAAATGACCCATACAAAGTAACACTGAAATGCCAGGATTTTCTTGGCAGTTAGAGACAGAATAGATTAAAAACTCAATAAAGTAGACATACTATAATATATAGGGCCCCAAAACACACTAAATGATTTAGTTTGACAGAACAGCCTAGAGGCCATTTCATTCATCAAGGCCATCAGGTACATGCTGGTCAGAGGGGCACTGGAATCACTAAAACATGCAGCATGAAAGGATCCCAGATTGTGATACCAGTGGTGATGATAGTACCCCAAACAACAGAGGGCAGGTAATGGTGTGTAACTGCCAGAAGCAAGCCAGGTGGATATAATTATCCTAATGAGCATCGAGGTCAGAATGACAACTAAGGAGCCCTGATATGCAGAGAATTATGGGGATGGTTACAGTGGATCCTGGACCTGCAGCCTCAGAATCACCTGGGAATTTGTTTTTAAATGTAAATTTTCAGGACCTCCCCAGGTCTACTGAATCATTTACTGTGGGGCCAAGTAATTTGTGTTTTAACAAGCCCTCCAGGTGATTCTAAAGCAAGCTATAGTTTGAAACCCACTGAGTTAATAGAACACAGACTCCCAAGGAGTGAAATAGATGAGCATCATAGTACTGGAGGTACTACTGTGATGGTTAACAAGGAGCCTGATAAATAAAAAATCAAGTTATCTTGCCCAGTTTTGGACCTGATACAATTTCTGAATGTGACTTATTGACTGAATGACTACAGTTTCCCAAAATGAAGGACTCTGCAGAATCACAACAAGAATTCACAATAATAATTGCCCGGTTCTTGTCCAGAGAAACCACTTACTTAGATAAACCTAAATTGGAGAAATGTAGATATTTCAAGAGTTGTTAGGTCCAAGTTAACATTGATATCTGGAGTCCTCATGTACCATTATTTCCCAACCCCCTTAGAATGGGCACATAATGAGAGTTGGAAATTAATGGGGCATTGACCAAAATATGTGGACCCACTCGGTGGTTATTTCCTGGATCAAGCTATAATTGAAATTGGTGCAACACCAATATTGAGTCATTGGCCTATGGGCTAAGAAGGTTATCATAGCTAGACAGGCCAAGTGGAAGCCTCTAAAATTGGCCCTCAATCAAAATGGCAAACTATTGTATCACAGAAAAATGGCAGAAACTGTGTCACTACTGTGGTGCTGTAGGATCAGCACCAGAAGGTTGGGAGTTGAAACCCACCAGTCACTCCTCAGAAACCCTAGACAGGGTCACTATGAGTCAGAAACAACTCGACAACACTTAACAATAACAACAGGATTGAAAAGATGATAATCCTTATCATATTTCCATCTGATTCACCAAACCAACTCTTTAAGAAACCAGATGGATACTGGAATATGACAGTGTTGTTCTTCTAGGTTCTGTTGAGTAAATTCCAACTCATACCAGCCCTATGTAAAACAAAACAAAACACGTCCTGGACCTGTGCCATCCTCTCAATCATTACTATGTTTGAGCCCGCTATTGCAGCCACTGTGAAAATACATCTTGTTAAGGGTCTTCCTCTGTTTTGCTGACTCATTACTTCACCAATCATGATGTCCTTCTCCAGGGACTAATTCTCTTGATAATATGTTCAAAGTATGTGAACTGAAGTCTTACAAACCTCACTTCTAAGGAAAGTTCTGGTTATACTTCTTACAACACAGATTTATTTGCTCTTCTGGCAGTCCAGGTATATTTAATATTCTTTTCCAACATTATAAATCAAAGGCATCAATTCTTCTTCTGTCTTCCTGATTCATTTTCTAGCTTCCACATGCATATGTAGTGATTGAAAATACCATGGTTTGGGTCAGGCCCACCTTAGTCCTCAAAGAGAAAATTTTGCTTTTGAATACTTTATAGAGGTATTTTACAGCAGATTTTCCCAGTGCAATACATAATTTTATCTCTGGACTGGTGCTTCCTTGGACGTTGATTATAGATTCAAGTAAAATGAAATCCTTGACAACTACAAACTTTTCTCCTTTTATCATGATGTTCCTTCTTGGTCCAGTTGTGCAGATTTTTGTTTTATTTTAAGTAAAGTATAAGTCATACTTATTCAGCCTGTGTGCTGAGCACATAATCCAAGCGGCTGAGTTCTATGAAGAAAATCGTGGCATCAGGACTGGAGGAAGACTAATTAACAACCTGTGATATGCAGATGATTCAACCTTGCTTGCTGAAAGTGAAGAGGATTTAAAACATTCACTGATGAAGATCAAAGAGCACAGCCTTCGGTATGGATTACAACTCAATGTCAAGAAAACAAAAATCCTCACCACTGGACCAATAAACAACATTCTTATCAACGGATAAAACATTGAAGTTGTCAAGGACTTCATTCTTCTTGGATCAACTATCAATACTCACGGAAGCAGTAGTCAAGAAATCAAATGACGTATTGCATTAGGCAAATCTGCTGCACAAGACCTTTTTAAAGTGTTGAAAAACAAAGATGTCAGCTTGAGGACTAAGGTACACCTGATCCAAGCCATGATATTTTCAATAACCTCATATGCATGCGAAAGCTGGACAGTGAATAAGGAAGTCCATAGAAGAATCGATGCCTTTGAGTTATGGTGTTGGAGGAGAATATTGAAAGTGCCATGGGCTGCCAAAAGAACTAATAGATCTGTTTTGGAAGAAGTGCAGCCAGAGTGCTCCTTGGAGGCCAAGAAGGCCAAACTTCGTCTTTCATACTTCACACGTATTGTCAGGAGGGACCAGTCACTGGAGAAGGATATCATGTTTGGTAAGGTGGAGGGTCAGAGAAAAAGAGGAAGACCCCCAACGAGATGGACTGACCAACTGACTGCATTGATGGAGTCAAGTGTGGCAGCAGTAGTGAGGTTGGCCCGGGCAGTGTTTCGTTCTGCTGTGCATAGGGTCACTGTGGGACGGTACCAACTTGATGACACCTAACAACAACAACAACAACAACATAATCCATACTGCAGGATATAGTCTTTGATCGTTATATATAAGTGCTTCAAATCCTTTCTGCTTTTAGTAAGCAAGGTTGTGTCATCTGCATATTGCAGGCTGCAAGTGAGTCTCCCTTCATTCCTGATGTCTGATTCTTCTTCATACAAACCAGCTTCTCAGATTATTTGCTCTGCGTTCAGAATGAACAAGTATGGTGAGAGAATACAACCCTGAGACACATGCAATATAACCGCTTGTTCGGATTGAACAACTGCATTAGCACAACTCAGTATTCTCCTATTCTTATTCTTTGCAATACTATTGTCCACACAGCCAAATGCCTTTATGTAATGAATAAAACACAAACTTCTCTGCTTTCAGCCAAGATTCATACATCAGTAATGATATTCTTCATTTCACTTCCTCTTCTGAATCTAGCTTACATTTCTAGTATCCTGTCCATGTACTGTTGCAACTGATTTTGAATTACTTTCAGTAAAGTTTTATGTGTGACATTGTTCAATACTTTCTGCATTCTGTTAGATCACCTTTCTTTGGAATGGGAATGAATTTGGACCTCTTCGAGTCGGTTGGCTAGCTGGCTTTCTTCCGAATTTCTTGTTATAAATGAGTAGGTGCTACCCTATCCAGAGAAGCAGTGACACCAGATCTGGTGGCAGAGACAATGACATGGAGAGATGGAGCGGCTGGGGACTCTGGACTTAGGGAGGGAAAGGAGCTGTGTGCTGGTAGGTGGTGAGCAGGCTTGCAGGGTGTACTCTTTGGTTGTTTGAATGGTTATGTAGTCCAAAGTGCTTCGGTGTACATAAAAAAATTAAATGGGCAACAGTTATCTAACAACAAAGTTAAGAGAGATGGGATGGTAGGTTGAATGAAAATAGGAACCACAGGGAGGAAATTGGATAACTGTTGTTGCATGGAGGGGACCATAATCACTGAGATGAAACAAAAGTGTCTGATTTGTTGAATGAAAAACTGATAATCTTGTCTGTAAACCTTCACTCAATTCATAATAAAAAGTTTTAAAAGAAAAAAAATGAGTAAGTGCTTACAGCATTGATACTGTTTGTTGAAACATCTCAATTGATATTCTGTCAACTCCTGGAGTCTTATTTTTTGTCAGTGTCTTCAGTGTATCTTGGACTTCTTCCTTTAAGCACCATAAGTTCTTGACCATGTGCTACCTCCTAGAATGGTTGCAGATCAACAAATAGTTTTAGGTAAAGTGACTCTGTCTTCTTTTGGTAAAGTGACCTTCTATCTTCTTTTCATGGATACTTGCTGCTTAGTTGTATTAACTAGTCTTCCTGGTAGGCAATCCTGACTCATAGTGACCCTGTAAAGGGTTTTCAAGACTATAATCTTTGAAGTTGTTGTTGTTATTGTTTAGTGCCATCGAGTCCATTCTGACCCATAGCGACCTGGTATAGGGTTTCCAAGGAGTAGCTGGTGAGCTTGAACTACCGACATTGCAGTTCAAAAGGTTTTGCAGTCTGGCACATTAACCCACAGCACCACACCAGGACTCTAATCTTTGAAGTAGACACACTCAAATTGAGTCAGTATGTCAAATGTGATATCTTAAATAAGGCCTGAAGTTTATGGTATATAGGCCATTGGTTTGGTAAATGTGTTCTATTGTATTATATATCAGTTGACCAAAAAGGTGTTTGCTGTGAGTGCAGCAGAACAAGAATGGGTAAGAAAAGATGTCATATGAATTTTATGACAGGCTCACTTGAAGAATCATAATGTAGGCCCTGATTCTAGCGCAGAACTTAGGCCATCTGCATCAAAAAAATTACACAACCTTTGAAAACATACTCGTAGCATTCTACTTGGTCCTGGGAGAGATGGAGCACCTGATCTTGGGATACCAAATAAGTGTGCTTCTAGAACTTCCATTATGAGCTGAATTCTGTTAGAATTCACTAAGCCTTATGATTGGATAATCCCAGCACCAGTCCATCTTAAGATGGAGGCAGTACTTCCAGGATAAAGCAGGAATAGGGTCAGAGGACACAAGCAAGCTGCCTGAGCACATGGTTCTTGTTCCCACATCATCTCCCACTGTTGCACTGGTGCTCCTCCCTCAGATCCTACCTGTGATCACATGGGGACTCCCTTAAAACCAGCTGTTAAGCAAGTTTACCCCCCACCCAAAAAAAAAAAAAAAAAAAAAAAAGAATGGTTACTTCACTGTAGACTCACTCAAGAATTGTCTTGAAAGAGAGTTTGAAGAAAATAAAATAAAAAAAGAAGAAGAAGAAGCAAAATCCTTCCAATGAGCAAAGTTCAGGTAAAGCATCTGGTCAAACACTATCTGAAAAGCAGCTGGATTGAAACATATAAGTACTAATGGAACATAGCAAATGGGTACCCTGGGGTTTAAAAGGATAAAAGTTGGAACTGAAAAACTGGGGACAAGAATGTCTGGGATAGAAGCATGTGGATGGATATATGGCAATGGGCACAAAAGGGTGGATATATTGGTATATCCACATATTAACACCTATCAGAAAAACCTACCATGGAAGAGGTACTAAATAACCAAGTATGATTAAACAGAATGACTTAGCAGATTGACATTAAGCAACCATGGTCATTGGGCATCCTGGGAGCTGACATAATGGGCAGATGAATGAAGTGGCTGTGGAAAAAGTTATGAAGCTATGAGTAAACACAACAGAATAGGCTTTCACTCCTAGGTATCACTGCCACCAAATAACCTGTCAACATCAAAGACTAATATTAGGCATCCAGCATAACACTTTTTCTTCTAGAGATCAATGGACCTCTAGTTGTCAAGTGAGACCCTTCTTTCTTGGATAGAGATTTGTTCTGACAAGAATACACACATACTCTACATATGGGTTTGCCTTTCCTTCCTACAGTGACTCAGCTAGCACAACTAACTGAGGGCTTGTGGAGTACTTGACTCACTGGCATTAGAACCAAAACTACATTGGGTCAGATCAGGGACCCACTTTACAATAAATGAGCTGTGAAAGTAGGTTCATGCCCATGTGATCCATCAGACATCTCATGTACTGTACAATCCAGAAATTGCAAGTCCGGTACAGGAGCTTTAAGAAAGCCTGCTAAAGGTGAAGTTGAGGTGCCAGCCATAAATAATACTCCAATCTACAAGGATGTTGTGCCATGCTACAGGATACTATATATACATTAAATCAATGGTGTTTGTCGTTAGGTGCTGTTGAGTTGGTTCTGACTCATAGTGACAACAAAATGAAACACTGCCTGGTCCTCTGCCATTCTCACAATTGCTAGGCTTGAGCCCATTGCTGCTGCCACTGTGCCAATCCATTTAATTGGGAGTCTCCCTATTTTTCATTGATCCTCCTCTTTACCAAACATAATGTCCTGATAATATATCCAAAGTATGAGAGATGAAGTCTGGCCATCCTGGCTTCTAAGAAGCATTCTGGCTGTACTTTTTACAACACAGATTAATTTGTTTTTCTGGAAGTCCATGGTACTTTCAATATTCTTCTCCAACACCATAACTCAAATGTATCAATTGTTCTACAGTCTTCCTCATGCATTGTTACAGCAACACGCAAGCCACCAAACTAACCATCATTGATGGTAATGATGTTTACACTGTTGTCTAGTCCTAATTAAGATTACATGAGGCCAGAAACCACGGTGTAGAAATATAAGTTGATCCACTTACCATCACTTCATGAGGAACTTTGTGCTTTTCTTTCTGATAATGTTGAACCCTGTAGGACGGAAGTCTTCAAAGAAGATACACGTTTACTAGGAGATCCATTAAGAGTTTCACTGAACTATAAGTTATAACTATAAACCTCTGGGAACTTTAGACTTCTTGTGTTCAGGGATCAGCAGACCAACGCAGAAATCACCATCTTAGCAGGGATAATGCACCCTGATTAGCCTGAGAGGTTAGTATTACTGATTCTCAGTGTGGGCAGAGAGGCATAAGTACAATATTCATCTGCTTGGGTGCTCATGGTACTATCTTGCACAACTGTGGCGTCAGTCAACTTCAGCCTAACAAAGATCAGACTTCTGAGATGAGAATCTAAATCATGTCACCAGGTAAGATACTGAGACTAGAAGAATTGGAAGCTGTAGAAGGAATCGAAATGGGTATTTAGAAGTAAATGATGAGTATCAACTACCACCCCAAGACTAGCTATAGTGTTGGGGACTATAATTTGTCCCACTAACTTTCCTCTATAAAGTTTTCCCCAGAAAGAGAAGTCCACCCAAATCCTGAAGCAGATGAATCTCAAATGGATGTCAAGAAATGGATTTGAGAAACACAAGATTGTGAACTGTAGTGGACATGGAGATGTACCACTCAGATCCTCCTCCATTCTTAACTGTCAGCTCTTTCAGGGTTTACCTCAGCTATAGAGAGCTGCTTTGTACAAGGGCACCCCCATCCTGGGTTATCCATATTTGATAACTGTTAGAGATGAGGGTATAAACATCTGACTATTTTAACCCCACTTTGATGAGCCAAATATGCTCCAGAGTTCCCTCATGAGATTGGTGAAATTTTATTAGGCTAACATCAAGGATTGAAGATAGGAGAAAGGATTGAAGTTGTCAAGGACTTCATTCTTCTTGGATCAACTATCAACACTCGCGGAAGTAGCAGTCAAGAGATCAGACGACGTATTGCACTGGGCAAATCTGCTGCACAGGAACTTTTTAAAGTATTGAAGAGCAGAGATGTCAGCTTGAGGACTAGGGTGCGCCTGACCCAGGCCATTGTGTTTTCAATAGCCTCATATGGATGCGAAAGCTGGACAGTGAATAAAGAGGATCGTAGAAGAATTGATGCCTTTGAGTTGTGGTGTTGGAGGAGAATACTGAGGGTGCCATGGACTGCCAAAAGAACCAATAGATCTGTTTGGAAGAAGTGCAGCCAGAGTGCTCCTTGGAGGCCAGGATGGCTAAGCTTCGTCTCTCCTACTTTGGACATGTAGTCCGGAGGAAACAATCGTTGGAGAAGGATGTCATGCTGGGTAGGGTGGAGGGTCAGAGAAAAAGAGGAAGACCTCCAACGAGATGGATCGGCCAGGTGGCATCATTGATGGACTCGGGGGTGGCAGCGGTGGTGAGGTTGGCCCAGGATCGAACATTGTTTCGTTCTGCTGTGCATGGAGTCGCTATGAGTCGGTTCCGACTCGATGGCACCTGACAACAACAACAACATCAATTTGACTTCTCCCTCTATTCAATCCTACGTCCTCCTCCATTCCACAGGTGTGGGTTCTTAATAAATACCCTGCACCCAGGATTCCTTATTACTGTTTGCTGTCAGAGAACACAACTCACAACACCCTTAGTATAGAAATTCTTTTGGCGTTTTCTTAACAGGCCCCACCTTTTCCTCTTCTCACACAGCACCCAATGAACCCTCATTACATTAACCACATGGTGATCAGCGGTTGGGCCATTTCTCATCCTGCCTTGCTGATGTGATATGTCCTGTAATTAATTCTGCTGAGGAACTTACTTTCACATAGACCACAAAAGTAAAACAGTCAGCTGCGGATTGAATTGTGTCTTCCGAAAGGATACACTGAAGTCCTAACTCCTATGTGACTCTTTGGAAATAGGGTTGTAGTGAAATAGATCACTTTTATATTGCCTTCCTAGTTATCATCTTGTAAAACCCACCAAATGATTGCAAGATATTGCGCAAATAGTTGTTGTTGTTAAGTTCCACTGAGTCAGTTCCGACTCATAGTGATCCAGTACAGAGTTTCTCAAGAGTGATTGGTGAATTTGAACCACTAATCTTGTGTTTTAATATGACCTTGCAGTCCTACACTTATCCTGCAGTGCCACATCAGAAGTCCACTATGCAAATAAGATGCATGAAACTCTGTTGGGGCAGGACCATGCAAATAAAGTGCTAGAAATCCTAACAAGGGGACTGGTTAGTTTTATCATCCCTCTAGGCTTTAAAAAAAAGGAGCTCTGGTAGCATAGTGTTTACGAATTGGGCTGCTAATCTCAGGGTCAGCAGTTCGAAACTACCAGCTGTTCCGTGGGAGAAAGATGAGGCTTTCTGCTCCTGTAAAGATTTACAGCCTCGGGAACCCTGTACAGGGTCGCTATGAGTTGGAACCGACTCCACAGCACAAACAACAACAACAGGCTTAAAAAACAGTCATTCCAGAGGCAGAAAGAGGGGACCTGACTATAACCACAAAAAAGAGATAGGAGCAAAGTATGCCCGTTGGACTCAGGATCCCTGTACTGGGGATATCGTAGATACAAGAGACAGAGAGCTATAACATAAGAGATGGCAAGAAGCAGCAGAACCAGGAGGCCAGCTGATGAAGCAGCGAACTCTGTAGCCCACAGAGAGAGAATGCTGAGTGCCTTTGGGTATAAGGCTTGCTGGTGAAGTATATGTATGTAGTGCCTCTGGATACTTATTGACAGAACTAAAGCGCTTTGTAATATTTGCCTGAGCAGAGCAGAATCCAGGCCAGCCAAAGAGGCCAGGGGGTAGAGAGCCAGAGAGACCTAACTGCAGGTACAGATGAGAAAAGGCTGTCCTGACCAAGTAACTCTATCTGGAGTCTTTCCTGGTCCTGAATTGTAACGTGTTATTTCCCTAGTAAATCCTGTAACTGTGAGTATTGTCAGTGTGGCCATTGCAGTGAACTACTGAAACCAGCAGAGACGTAGAGAGCGTTGGTAAAAAGGTGGGCGGGAGGAGGTATGTCCAACCTCCATCTCATAGGAATCAACTGAGGGTTATTGATGGTGATTCTCATTTGTGAAGTTAAAGGAAGTCAGAAATAATTTTTACAATTGGCATCAGGACCTGGGTTCATTGCAATGGCTCCAGACTCATAGGACTTTTTAAGAAGCATGGGATTTTGTAAGACAAAGAACGAAAGGGCATGAGAAGTAAAACTTTGATTCTTAGATGGTTACTTAGATTGCTCTCTGTAATGACTGAAAGAAAGGTAAAATTTATGCTGAAGCTGTGTCTAATCTGCTTATTGTATCTAAAAATGATTAGGTTTAAGACACACACTACACTGACATGACCCCATTAACGTAACAAAGAAAGCCCTATTTCCAAATGGGATTACATACATAGGTACAAGGGTTAGGATTCCAACACATATTTTTGAGAGAACAATTAAAACCATAAAAATTAGTGATGGTTTAGACCCTGTGTATTGAATCCAGTATGGTGACACACACATATACATCCTATATATAAATAAATACATAACATATATCTACTGAACATTGTATGTCATGCATGGTTATAGGCAATTTGCAGCCATGGTAAACTAGGGTCAGCTGACACTAGCTTGCAAGAGCCAATTGTAGGTATCTTGTCTCAGTTCCACGTTTAGTGATGACATAGCCATAGCCTGCAATTGGAATGGGGGATATTTACACAATGGAAAACAACTAACAATACCAATCAGGCAAATCAAGTTTTTAAAAAAATTAACAAGCAAGTTTATTTACAAGCATTCTACAAAATGTATTTTAAATTCTTCCATGACTCCTTAACAGACTCAGGGCTTTCTTTACATTCTTTAACATGTTGTTCTTGTTAAGTTCTGTTGAGTGGGTTCTGATGCATAGCAACCCTGTACAGGGTTTCTGAAGCTGTAAATCTTTGAGGGAGCAGATAATCTCATCTTTCTCTCACGAAGCACCTGGTGGACTCAAACGGCTGACCTTGTGTTTCACAGTCCAGTGTTTATCCTATAAAGTCACCATGCTCCCTTCTTGAACATACAGGGTGTATAAATAATAGCTGAGTAATATGTTTGTTTATTAATTCTATCATCTAGGTTAGAGGTTACTTAACTAAGACTTCTGGGCCAAATTTACCAATCGGGCTGCTAACCTCAAGATCGGCAGTTTGAAACTACCAGCTGTTCCACGAGAGAAAGATAAGGTGTTCTGCTTCCTTAAAGATTTGCAGCCTCGGAAACCCTGTTTTGAGTCACTATGAGTCAGAACCAACTCCACTGTACTTAACAAGCTCATCGGTGGAAACACCTCCGCTGAAGGCACACATGGTGAAGGCACCAAAAACACAGTAGTCACTGGTGTTGGTGTTGTCGTGAACCATCACCTGCAGGAAACCAGCTTCACAAAAGAAGCCTACAAGAAGTCCATTAAAGATTACATGAAATCAATCAAAGGCAAACTTGAAGAAGAGAAACCAGAAAGTAAAACCCTTTATGGCAGGGGCTGCAGAGCACATCAAGCACGTCCTGGCGAATTTCAAAAATGACCAGTTCTTTATTGGTGAAAACAGGAATCCAGATGGTATGCTTGCTCTGATGGATTATTATGAAGATGGTGTCACCCCATATATGATTTTCTTTTTAAAGATGGTTTAGAAATGGAAAAATGTTAACAAATTTGGCAATTATTTGGACCTGTCACCTGTCATCCTAGCTGGCTGCTGCCCTTCATCCACACAACACCAGGACTTAGACAAAATGGGACTGATGTCATCTTGAGACCTTGCTTTATTTGGATTTTAAAAGGGGGGGAGGGAGTGTAGGTTATCTAAAAATAAAAATGCATTTAAAGTAAAAATAAAAGAAAAAAGTTAAGCCACAGTGATCACATTTGCCTAGGGCTGAGGGCAAGAGAGGTTACTAGGCAATGGCAAGTGACCAGAATTATTTATGCAGCTTTTTGGGGAGGTGATAAAAATATTCAAAGCTGAAATGAAGCTCTGGATTACAGAACTCCTGGTGTGGCACTGTAGGATAAGCAATGGACTGCTAACCACAAGGCTGGCAGTTCAAAGCCACCAGCCACTCCTTGCAAAGGCTTTATAGGATTGCTATGAGTCAGACTAACTCGAAGGTACTTAACAACAGCAATGGATATACCAAAAACCATGAAACTGTGCACATTCCAAGAGTGGAATAAATATTATCTCAATAAAGTTGAGATTTAAAATAATAAATTTTTTAAGTGATCCACAAAGTTTGAGATTTCACAGGCCAATGAGGCATACTCAGAAAAAAGTTGCATCATTAATATGAACGTATTGATTTTGTTTGTAAAAAAGAACATTTTTTAAAAATGATCATATATGACTGCCAGCATAAGTTCATAAATAAAAAATGAATTAATTAATGCCTAAGGATTAATCAGGAATAAAAAACAATTGCTTAAGTGGAATAAATCTGAAACTGACTAAGTAATTGTCATTTTCAAATTTCAAATAAAATAGTATATAACTCGACACAACTTTCATTAATTTTCATACCTCAACCAAACATCAACCCCACCTGGATCATCCTGGCACATGCTCCACTGGCTCCCATACTTCTTTCTTCCTGTCTTTCTCCCCTACTCTCAAAATACTTTGGGATCAAGCTCTGTCTGTAGTTCTACTTCTACCTTTATGTATATATAAATGTGAATACCTGAGTATCAGGCCAATTTAGTCACATTCTTTTGATTATTTTTTATTGTAATTTGAATGGTTTGCACAGCAAATTGGTTTCCCATCCAACAATTCATACACATTCAGTGTCCTGACATTGATTACATTCCCCACAATGTAACAGCATTCTTGCCACTTCCTTCCTGTGTTTACTGTTTCCATTCTTTCTTCTTTCCTGTGCATTCCTATCTTCAGAGCTTTATCCCCTGGCAAATGCTATTCTTTTTGATTGTCTAAGGAATGCATACCTTTCTCCCATTATTATTCCTCTTATACACAGGACTGTCCATTGTTTGGCTGTAAATTGAACCAAGGGGGTGTTTAGTTTCTGGCCTGAAGAGTAAGGGCCATATTCTCAGAGATTCCAACTTTAGACCTGTAAGCCTGATCTTTTATTATGATGATGAGTTTTTCTCACATTCTATCTAGGACTCTTTCTCTAATGTGTTCCCTTTCAGACCAGTCAGCAGTGGTAGCTGGCCACCATTTTGTTCCGTTAGCACACCTTTTCTTTTTTAATTTTTAATTGTAAATTGAGTGAAGGTTTGTAGACAAAAACATCAGTTTTACATTTAACAAATCACTTTGTTTCATCTCAATAATTACAATCTCCTTCATCCATCAACTGTTATACAGCTTCCTTCCTGTGGTTCCTATTTGTATTCCACCTACCATTCTAACCTTTCTCAACTTTGTCCTTAGGAAAATGTTGTCTTGTGATTATGAATGATTGACTATTCCATGGTGAGCATATCTTTCTAGTGTTGTTGTCCCAACCTATACACTTATCTGCTGCTTCGCTGAAAATTGGACCATGAAGATGAGTTCATTTTCACACCTGAGGGGTGATCAAGGACCATTGTCTTAGGTTCCTCAGCTCTCTTTCTGACCAGTAAACATTTGTTTTTTAAAAAATAATTTTGAGTTTTTTCCACATTTTCTCTCACTCTACCTTGGATCCTCTAATGCAATCCCTTTCAGGGCAGTTGGTATTGATAGCTGGACACCATCTAGTTCTTCTGGTCTCAGAGTTGTGTAGATTGATATTCACATGTTCCATTAGTCCACTGAACTAATTGATTACAAGCCTCTTCACTTTTTATCACTCTTCTTTCTTCCACACATGAAGAGACCAATAGCTGCAGCTTGGATGGCTGCTCATGAGCTTTCAAGATCCCAGACACTACTCAACCAAGCAGAATATAGAGCATTGTCTTTGTGGAATATGTTATGCCAGTTGACCATGATGTCCCCTGAGATTATAGTCTTGAGGCCCCAGGCCCAGCAGCCTTAAGATGTTAGATAATATCTAGAAGTTTTCATCATTTTGCCCACTATATGCTCTACCACATTTATAGTTGTGTTTTCAGGAAAGGTAAATATCCATGTATAAATATCTTCTTTCAAACTCTTACATATTGGTGGGATATATAAATATATATATATATCCCATTCTTCCTCCCTTACCCTTTCAGCCTGTGTCTCAATCCATGAAACTATGCTCAGAACACTGTTGTTCCAAGGTTGTGTATATATCTCTCCCCTTTAGCCCATGCATACCCCCGTCTTCGCCTATCCTCATCATTCTTCTGCCACTCTCCCTCTTCTTATATATTGCCCTCCCCATTCTTGTATATTGTCCTCCCTATTCTTATATATTGCCCTCCCGGTCACCCAAGATAACATGTGTCTATACTGTAGTCAGTGAATTACTTCCCCTCCCTCCCACCTCTGGTAACCATCAAAGGATGTTTCTTTTAGTATGGAAACCTTATCATAAGCTTTTACAATAATGGTCTCATAAAATATTTGTAGTTTTGTGGTTGACTAATTTCACTCAGCATAATGTCCTCAAGGTTCTTTCATGTTATGAATTGTTTCACAGATTCGTTATGCTTCAACATGGCATAGTATTCCATTGTGTGTAAGTACCAAAGTTTGCGTATCCTTTCTTCCATTGATGGGCACTTTGGCGTCTCCAGTTTTTTGTTATTGTGAATAGTGCTGTGATGAACATTGGTCTGCATATATCTACTCGTTGTCAACACACTTTTATATACTTCTGAAACATAAAAGTACTTCTGTTCCTGTTTTTTAAATCTTCTTTTAAAATGGACTTAAGTATAGAAAGAGTTGTCATAGAATATATATATATATATGTATATATATATATTTTAATTATGAATTTTTATAGTCATATAATTAGGTTAATTTTCTATGCATTTTGATCATAATTTACTCAATGACAGTAATGTGTATGACAGATGAAACTATGAAAAACCACAGTTGATAAAAAATTTTTATTTAGAACAGGTAAAGAACCATATACTTCAAAAACTGCAAAAATAAGATAATTTCTGGTCACTTTAAAATACAGTATATCTAAAAATAACAAAGGCCACCTACTATTTATTGTAAAATCTGAAATTCAAAGCTAATCATCATCTTTCTGTATTTTCCCACATTTGAGCTAGACTCTTCTTCCCTACCCCACTACTTTGTTTATTCAATCCTTTCCTTCAGTTTTAAAACTTAAAATAACAGTTGGGTATTTTCTGATAAGCAAGAATATACACTGCTGATCTCTTATCCTATACATCAAAATAATTCACATGAACTTGAAACTAATTTTAATGATAAGAAAAACAAGTTAGTAAAAATATTTCTTTTGGGTGGATTAGTAGTCTGAGCACATTTCTACTTGAAAAGTCTCTAGATTATTCACTATGCATGTATATAGTACAGGACATTTGCAAAATGCTTTCCAGTATTTATTATTCAGATTTCAGAATGCCCAGGTGCTATGAAGTAACAGAATTAACCTCAGTTTACACCAGGGGAAGCAGGACCCAAGGTGAGATTAGCCAGAGTCAGAGCCAGAGTGAGACCTCATTAGCGCCTGCCTTCCTGTGGGCTGAACCACAGGCCACTTTGAGAATGACATCCATTTGTTTAATGATGGGAACAGCAGTATGTGAGATTAGTGTGGGAGAACTGGTTTGGGCCCCATAAGTAAAAAATGTAGGACCTGGATAAGGTTGAGAGAACAATGTCAGTAAATAGGGTTAATGAGAAGAAAGGTATACCAGAGTAAGACTCTATTCAGAAAAAGATCACTTTTCTGAAATAAAATAGCAAAACTAGAAAGAAAAAAAAAAGCTATAGAGGTTCTTATTTCTGAGCCAAGGATTTTTTTTTTTTTTTTTTATAAAATCATTTTAAAAGCAGAACTTCCTTAAACATCTTATTCTCCTGCCCCTGTAAGATCCCAGTGAGGTAGAGCACACTAACTTAAAGGGGAGAAACTGAGAAGTAGAGACCGCATGGAGAATAAATACACTGGAGCACATGTGTTATTTTAAAGCACTGCTTTAGAAATAGAAACAGAAGGTATAGTATAGTCAACTGGAACTTTTCTAGATGGACAAGTGGAATAATCCAGGGATCCAGTAGCAACACCAGCTACTTTAGACTTTTTTTTTTTTTTTTTTAAACAAAGGACTTGGAACTTCAATTACATAATGAAACCTAAGATGACAAATGCTAGTCTGGGTAGTGAAAATGCTCAGTTGAAAGGAATATACACAGTAAGTTCTCATAGGAACAGGTGAAAAAGCAAAGGCATAAATAAGCCATAGTGTGGACAAATGTAAAACAATTCATTTAAGAGGGAAAAAAAAACTTGCTATTATAGTTAGAACATGAATACTGCTGCCTATAGTTATAATACGATGAACTTGAGAGAGGAATTTAAAGTTAGTTTGATTCACGTGCTAGGGTAAATTTAAAAGAAAAACATTGGTTATTATTGGAAGGGGTACTGAAAATCAAAACAATGGTGCTCATTCACTTGGAACATCACAAGCAACCTGGGGATTCATGGATACACTGTGACTTATTGTGGGAAATTATGGGTGTTAGAAGTACATTTCTAATCTCTGGAAGAAACAACATAAAACATTTGTAGGAGGACAGGCCACAGTTCTGAGGCAGTGTAACAAATCTGATGTTCAGGATTTCCCTCAAGGTCTCTACTAACAGACTTTCACAGATAGAGCCCATGTCCTGATAATAAATGTCACTATACCAAGGCTCTGTGCAGCCATGGGGGCGGGCAGGGACGTAATCGCAGAAACTTTAAATGATTTGTTGCTGTTGTTAACAACCATCGAGTCTGTTCCGACTCTTAGCAACCCTGTATAGGGTTTCCAAGGCGCGGCTCATGAGCTTGAACTGCTGATCTTGCTGTTCAAACTGACTATGCAGTCAAACTCATTAACCCACAATGCCACACCAGGATGTTGTTGTTGTTATGTGCCATTCAGTCGGTTAGGACTCATAGTGACCCTGTACAGGGTTTCCGAGGCTGTAAATCTTTACGAGAGCAGAACTCCTCATCTTTCTCCCGCGGAACAGCTGGTAGTTTCAAGTGCTTACCTTGAGGTTCACAAGGAGCTCTGGTAGTGTAGTGGTTATGAATCGGGCTGCGAATCTTAAGGTCAGCGGTTCGAAACTACCAGTCGCTCCGCGGGAGAAAGATGAGGCTTTCTACTCCCGTAAGGATTTACACCCTTGGAAACCCTGTACAGGGTCGCTATGGGTCGGAACCGACTCAACGGCAATTAACAACAACAACAAGGTTCACAACCCAATTCATAACCACTATGCTATAGTGCTGGGGAAAAAACCCAAAAGGGCAAATGTTTGGTCTCCCACCTCTACCATTTACCAGTTGCTATGAAACTGATTTCAACTCAAGTATGTGAGAGTAGAATTGTGCTCTGCAGGGTTTTCAGTGGTTAATTTTTCAGAGGTAGATTGTTAGCCCTTTATTCCCAGGCATCTCTGGTTGAACTCCAACTTCTGATTCTACAACTTTTCAATTAGCCATGAGTGCTTAACTATTTGTATCATACAGGGTCGCCTTTCCACCTCTGTTATTATGTTATTAAGTGCCGTCGATTTGGTTCCAAACCACAGTGACCTTGGATACGGTTTCCAAGGAGCAGCTGGTGAGTTTGAACGACCAACCCCGTGATACAAACCAACTTTGAAGTCCAGCGCATTAGCCACAGTGCCACACCAGGACTCCTTTCCACCTCTAGATCCAGTGAAAGATTGAAACCGTACAGAAAGCTGGCTTTTGTTTAATAAAGATGGTTTAGTGTGGCAATTATAATAATTTTATGGCTAAGCACATTCCTTAGGTTCACTGACACGCCTCCTCTTTAAATCCTGTGCAGGTGGCAACTGTAAACAAGAAAGTTCTAGAATGGGAACATTGACAGGACCGGGTCCTGCCCATTTTCACCTCATGACCATGTTGCTGTTTGTGCAAATATACAGGGAAATAATATTCACATCTATTCCTTTGAAACTCAACCCCTTAACATAGACGTTACAGTTACAAATAAAGGATACAAAATAATATAACTACCCACACTCGCAGATGGTACCCACGTAACCTGGACCGGATGACTGGATGATCAGAGCTCAGGAGAAGAAAGAAGAGGAAAAAAAAAAGAGTGAGCTGATACAATCTGATGAACTTGACCTACACCTATGGAACTGCAACTCAAAAGAAGGAACAAATCCTTACAGCAAGAAACATTCCCACCCCCGCCACACAGAGTGGACAGAGATGGGGAACTTGGACATTAGATACTCAAATGGGGAGGGGGGAACTACAAAGGCAAGAAGTGACTGGCTTACAAGCTTTCAAGAGGGAACCTAGTACTAGGGGGCATGGAGGAAGGCAGAATCTCCAGTGGGTACTATTCAATCTGTCTGGGCGGAGCTGATGAAATGAAATACAGATGGGTAACTCGTGATACTGTAGTTAATAATGCTTATCAGGATGGATTATGAGGGTTGGAAATGCAAAGGTAGACATTTTGTAACAAGGAAGGGAGCACTTAATTCTCCAGTTTAGGAACGGAGGTCTCTGGGACCATCAACGGAGAAGAGCCGGGAGCGGGACCCTACCCAGAGAAACAGAGATGCCTGAGATAGAGACAGAGACGATGACATGGAGTGATGAAGTGGCTGGGGACTTTGGATCCAGAGAGGGAAAGGGACTGTGGGTCGAAAACTTGGGGGGGGGGGGGGGAGTGTAGGGGGCGGGTTTCTAGGATATATCCTTTGGTCAGTAGATGATGCATGGAAGGAATGGAACCATGGCAATGTAATGATATACGATGGAATGAATGAATGTAAAACTAGAGTTCTCTCATGTAAACTATCATATAATTCACAATAAAACATTAAAAAAATTATATAATTATTTTGAGGAGGGAGGTATATTATTTGATATCTATCATGGCTTTTGCCCCGAAAACTGATTGGCAGATGTTGGAGATAAACCAATGGCATGGGTTCACTCATACCTAATGGAATGAAGAAGCTTTTGCCAATGATTATTACCCTTCTTCCTGAGTTTCAGAAGGAACTTCTATATCATACTGGTGGCGGTGGTTGTGTGTGTGAAGTTGGTTTTTACTCATAGCGACCCTGTATAGGATTTCCAAGGCTGAAAATCTTTACAGGAGCAGAAAATGCCATCTTTCTGCCAGGGAGTGGCTAGTAGATTTGAACTACTGACCTTGCTGTCAGCAGTACAATTCATAAAACCCACTATGCTACCAGAGCTCCTTGTACATCATAATACCAATTGATAATGTATATGACAAAAGCTGTTTTCTGTCACCTGAGTTAATGACATTCTTTTTATTTTCTAGTCTCTTCAACTTTGAACAGAAATTTGAATAGAAATAATAACTAACTCAATAACAGAAATAAACCTACTATTTTACATATTTAGGCTAGCTAATAAAGGAAACATTGGCTCAACTCAACCCAGAGGTACCTGAGAAGACACGCCTGACAATCTAGTGTTGAAAGGTCACAGCACTGAAAACTCTATGGAGCACAGTTCGACTCTGCACACATAGGACCATGAAACAGCCTTGAAAACTCTATGGAGCACAGTTCAACTCTGCACACATAGGACCATGAGTGAGAATCAACTCAGTGACAACTAACAACAACAACAAAGCAGATATGGCCTCTCTGCTCATACTTCTAACACTCTTTAAGATAAAATGCTTCTGTATTAGTGAATGTCTGTGCAGGCATGGATGTTCTCTTGCACATGTGAACTGTACTTTTTTGAAGTGAAAATTAAGTTGTTTCACTAGGAATGATGCTGGTGAACATCTTTGTAACAGATTACCCACCCTAGTGAATCCTTAATCAATTTTGTCAGTCTGTAATTTCCTCAGAATATCTCTACACATGTTAAAAATAAACTACATTTCCTTGATATCAACTTCTCTTTATGCATACATAAGGAGCTCTGGTAGCATAGTGGTTACATATCGGGCTGCAAACCACAAGGTCAGCAGTTTGAAACTACCAGCTGTTCCGTGGGAGAAAGATGAGGCTTTCTGTTCCCATAAAGATTTACAGCCTTAGAAACCCTGTACAGGGTCAGTATGAGTCAGAACTGACTCCACGGCACATAACAACAACATCAACATATAAGCTTCACTGGTTTTGCATCTCCAGAGATCCCAGCCTAAAACAGTTACTAATAATAAAAGCTAGTAGTTCTGTGGGATAAGCACTGAAATAACCACAAGGTTGGCAGTTCAAACCCACCGGTTGTTCTGTGGGAGAAAAAAGAGGTTTTCTGCTCCAGTAAGGATTTGCAGCTTTGGGAAACCTAACAGGATCCTTATAAGTCTGAACTAACTCAAGGGCAGACAACAACAATAATTATCAGGATACTCCTTCCAGGTGTTGTTAGATACCACGTGAAAAAACTCTATTATCTTCAGTGGCTACTACTACAAAAGTTTTTCTGTAGGCCAAGCAGGGATGTGGTAAATAAATGAACAGAAATGAATGTTCAGTGGTCAAGTTAGTGGAGTTATGGGTTGGTTCAAATAGTATGGGACACTGTAGCCCTTTTATGAACAAGATGTAAGAATCAAGCAAACCCAATAGGTCTAGGATTCTTAATGATTTCTGTGTCTAGAAACTGACAACAGAATTGTCTGAATCTGTTTCACTTGTAATGTCCCTTGAATGCACGATATTGTTAGACTGCCTAAAAGTGCCGAGAGGTGGGACTTTAAAAAAAAAAAAAAAAGAAGTCTAATGGGCAGGCTGGGATGACTACTCTGGTGCCTGCTTGCTTACAAACATTCATGAGTCCAAAAATGGTCAAAGATCTAATTTCAGTGTAAATCTGATAGTGACTCTGGAGAGAGACATTAAGCCCTCAGCCACCTCTACCTATAGAGGGCTGCTGTTACTATAGTGTGTTGTAGAGTTGGTTCCTAGGCATAGTGACCCTATATGGAATTTCTGATAGTGCTGGTAGGTTTGAACTGTCAACCTTGAGGATACCAGTCCAGTACTTATCTTATAGTGTCATACCAGAGCTGACAGAGGGCTACCACAGTCTAATAACTGCAAGTGACCAAGTTGGGACAGGCTAGCTTACAACAGATTTCTTTAATGGTAGAAATGCAAAGGCTTTATAATTTAAAAGGAGCCCATGAGCTAAGCACTGGGTTGTTAACTGCAATATAAGTGCCTCAAATTTACCAGCTGCTCTGCAGGAGAAAGACCAGGACATTTGCTCCCATAGATTTACAATCTCAGAGACCCTAAGAACCAGTTCTACTCTGTCCTACAGCATCACTGTGAGTCGGAACTGACTCAGTGGCAGTGCATTTAGTTTTTGGTTATAAGAAAAGCAAGATTAGTCCATTCATAGTCTGTTAAGTGAATAAGCTTACAAATTTCAATAGAAGTGAGATGAAAATCCTCGGTTTTACTATAAGGTCTGTGAACAGAGATGAAGGGCCTTGTCAGTCCAAACAGTGGAAGAAGAGAAGCCCAGAGCTGAGCCACGGGTTTATGGGAGTAAACACTGACATTTCTGCTCCACAGCCTTCCAATTCTTCTTCCTTTGGCTTTCCAACTCCAGCTGTCCACAGCAACAGGGCCACCACCCTGGGACTTTAATACAGGTGAAACAAACTAAACAGAGCAATGGATAGATCAGAGAACTAAGCTGAAGAAGGGATGTTTGTGTCCACTAAAACAGAGTCACCTACAATAGAGTAGTTTTCATTATCTGGTAGGTTGTTTTTGCAGCTATGATTGACCCAACTAATCTGAAGATCTTTCTAGGCATTTGAAGAGGTTTACAAAACTAAGTGAAAATGAACATTTGCACTTGTTCCCGTCTTATAAAACATTTAATCCCCCCCCCCCACGTACCCTCTTATACTTATACTTTCCAAAAAAGATCAAGAAAACAATATTCCTAACCATCACTACCCACAAGTAGAATTTAAATTATTAATGACTGATGATTAATGTGACCTCTGTGTGTGTGTGTGCAGTGAGTGGGAGAAAGTTTGTACCAACAGGGGCTTCTGGGAAAGGGATGTAACAGGAGTTTGGTCTTATTCAAAGAGACAATTCATGTAAAGTGCACGCTCTGTCTCCAATAGCAGTATGTATTTCCAAGTCTAGGCTAGGTTTAAAATACTAAGATTTAGATGTGAAGATTTTCACATGACAAATGTATATTAAAGTAAATGCCTTCCACTTGCACTTGGCTCAACTTAAGTTCGGTCAAACTAAAACTTTCATGTTCCCACTTGGTTCTCTCTAGGTACTCTCAAATGCTGGAAAGGGCCCTGAAAGTTTAGATTCAATATACAATAATGGAACCAGGCATTTTCAGTTTGAAGAGAACTTTCAATTTCCTATCCATTATCTTGTTTCATTCTCACCACTATTTTGAATGACTGGCATGGAGGATATTATAATCTCTGCTTTATGGTTGGGGCAACCGATGACCAGAGAGGTTAAGTGACTTGTCTAAGTTTCCACAGCTAGAAAATGGTGGAGCCAGGAATAGGACATGGCTAGTCTTTTGATTCCCAGTATAATGGTCTATCCTCTACACCCCAGGGAATAAAGTGTTTTGACAGAAACAGCTCTATTGTACACAAATAGTAACACCAGGAAACAAGCACAATGCAGAGAAAGACTATCCAAGGGAAAATAAAATAGTGAATTGTAAGACTATTATGGAAGAGGACTGGGAAAAAAAGAATGTCGACCAGTAGGTAAACAAGGACACAGAAAATTAATAAGGGAAACAGTTCATTTAGTTTACAACACATTTCTTTAGAATCAAGTATGTTCAAGGTACAAGGAAGCCTAGCACAGGGAAAAATTTTCCATTACGTGCCCCGAATAGCATGGACTTCTTAAAATTTAGAGCATATTAGAAGGCCAGGGGTAGGGAGAAGCCTCATAGAAGACATGATAAATCACTGCCATTTAAAAATTAATATAAATTCCTATTTCCTATGTCATGTCAGTCCTAGGAGGTACCGATGCTTCATTACAGTGCTGTGTACAAAGAACCCAGTGATCAGCTTGGCAGCCGCATGTTCCTAAAGCTTGGGCTGTCCACAGAATAGGCAATGAAAGCTGCGTGTTTCAGATGAGCGTGTATACTTCTCCTTGAAATGCAAAGCTGCCAGCCTAAGTGGATAAGCACTCTGGGGATTGATTTCTGTTCAGTGTGTTTGAGCAAACCAGTTATGGGAAGAGTATCTAATATCAGCTATGGATTATAGCCGTAAGCCTCACTCATTGACCTTTAAGAGTCTAACTTCCAAATTTAAATGGTCATCGTCAACCAGTCTAGTCTCCAAATTCAGAGACCAGCAGGCTAATTTGGGATGCCATTCTTTGAGTTGAGGGGGCTGGTTGTTCAAACCCTTTTGAAGCTCCTTTCTATTCAGCTCAGTATTTACAGAGAACAGATGGGAGGCACCAGGACAAGCTATTACTGAATATAGCTTACGTGACCATGTAAAGGGCCAACGGCTATAAAACCTACCAGTTTGTTAAAGAAATATCACAGCTGACAGAGTGTCTAACAGGTTATTGAACTAGTGGGCTACAAGTGAGGTATCTATATCCTGAAATTTCTTTTCCATAACTACACCAAGAAATGTTAGCTCAATAGGGGCTTCTCCATAGCAGGGAGGGCACTGAAGACAGAACAAAGGATTTCTGAGACTCCGGGCTTCCAAGTCATTTCCATGGAGTAAATGAAGACATCTCTACTTACCCTGGGTCCCGTGTGCTTTGTGTAGCCAATTCAACAACTAGCTTACCTGTAGGACCCAAGAAACCATCCCCAATATACGTTTTTGTTAAGTTCCATCGAATTGATTCCGACTCATAGTGACCTTGTACAGGGTTTCTGAGGAGCAAATGGTGAGTTTGAACCGTCAACTTTGCAATTCATAGTCCAGTGCGTTAACCCACAGCACCGCATCAGGAACCGTCCACGCCCCCCCCCCACCCCCCACTATAAGACTTTTTAAAACGGTTTCTATTGGCCACTGTAAGAGAAGCACTGACTGCTAACCTCAAGGTTGGAAGTGGAGTTCCTGGTTGGCACAAAAGGTTCAGCACCTGACTACTGGTCAAAATGGTGGTTTAAACCCACCCAATGCATCTCGAAAGACAAGTCTGGCAATCAGTTTCTGAAAGCCCATGTTGTTGTTGTTGTGTGCCGTGGAGTCGGTTCCGACTCATAGCGACCCTGTACAGGGTTTCCGAGGCTCTAAATCTTTACGGGAGCAGAAAGCCTCATTTTCTCCCGCGGAACAGCTGGTAGTTTCAAACTGCTGACCTTGCGGCTTGCAGCCCGATTCGTAACCACTACGCTACCAGGGTTCCTTTCTGAAAGCTCATACATAAGCCTTAAAAACCCCATGAAACAGTTCTGCTCTGCACACTTGGGGGCACCATGAGTTGAGACTAACTTGACAGCAACTAACAACATAGGAGGTGATGTCCCCACACTATCTCCTCTGTAAGCAGGGCTTCGAATTGGTCCAGTCTGGTTCGACCCCCTGCTGAGAATTAGCATCTCCACCCAAACACATAAATCTCACTGGGGGATCTTGTTAAAATGAAGGTTATGATTTAATACAGGAAATATTTGGGGTGGAAATACAAATTCTCAGCAAGGGATTGAACCAGAATGAATCGATTTGAAGCCCCTATAACATCCAGTGTTTATAAAACAATTCTGTCAAAGACAGCTCTGACCAGAGTTAACGTTCTTTTGGGGAACGAGGGGTGGGAGGAGGGGGCAGGGAGTAAACTGGCAGGATTCCTACACCTTTAGTTACCCCAACTCACTGAATGAGAGTCCAGTAAGAAAATCTAATACCTTTTTCCTGGGTCCGCTTGTTGGTTTCAACTCATATTGTTTAAGTGCCGGGGAGTTGGTTCCAACTAATAGCAACC
>NW_006408579.1:16725706-16726677 GCF_000296735.1 Chrysochloris asiatica
TTCTGCTATGGATAAGTCACTATGGGTTGGTACCGACTCGATGGCACCTAACAACAACAATAATTATGGCCTGACTAAAGTCATTCTTTTTTCTAAAAGGCCTTTCCACACACCCTGGTCAAAGCATTAACTTTGTTAATATGTATCTTGTTTTATATTCCCTAAAATCAATATTGTTCAGCTCCAATAAAGAGGAAGCCTTTCTTTTTCATCATTGCCATCCCTGATACCCTGGCCTGGAGTTCTGTAATGTAAGACACTAGTAGATAACTAGTGAATTTACTAGAATATAGTGACAATGTAGGATAAGCACTGAACTGCTAGCCTATGGTCGGCAGTTCAAACCCACCAGCCACTCCTTGGAAACTCTATACAGGGTTCCTATGAATCAGAACCAACTCAATAGCACTGAAGAACAACTAGCATCAATGTTTAAAATTTCATGTCAGGGTTAGCCATATAAATTTCCTGTAACGAATGAATCCCCCTGTCATGTTCAACATTGTTGCAGACCGTGTAAGACTGGTCAGAGGTTCAAGGCCTTATAGGCCCGAGTGTAACAAATGAAGCCACTTAGCAGTTAAGAGAAAATTGTTTTTCATCAAATTGTTTAGCCCTGGATGTCCACAGAGAAATGCAATATTCCCCTAAATTTCTAAGGTCAAGATTTTCCCCCTAAAACCAAGGCAGTAAAACTTCCTCAGAGGACGAACAAGGACAGGTTTACTGGGATTAAGCAGGGAGGCTCTGGAGAGGAACTGCCCGGGGTATATTCACTTGGGGTGGAGCGGTAAATTCTGAGAATACGGGATTAAGGACAATGGGGACAATGCCCTCAGACCACCCTGGGTTCAATCAGTTTGATCCAAGTGAAGGTTAAACTCAGTAAGGAAGAAAGGAATATTTTGATCCCTGTGAAGGTTAAACCCAGTAAGGAAGAAAGGAATATTGGTTTAAGTAAGGTTTACTGG
>NW_006408579.1:16726777-16734701 GCF_000296735.1 Chrysochloris asiatica
AAAGTCTCATCTTTCTCCTTCGGAACGGCTGGTAGTTTTGAACTGCAGACCTTGAGGTTAGCAGCCCGATTCATAACCACTACACTACCAGAGCTCCTTAAGGAGTGGCTGGTGGGTTTGAAATGCCAACCTTTCAGTTATCAGTTTGTTGTTGCTGTTGTTAAGTGCCATCGAGTCGGTTCCAACCCACAGCGACCCTGTATAGGGTTTCCAAGGAGCGGCTGGTAAGCTTGAACCACTGACCTTCCAGTTCAAATGGACTTTGTAGCCCAGCGCATTAACCCACAGGGCCACACTAGGACTCCAATTAGCAGTCTAAAGGCAATAAAGTCTGAGTTAGCTCAGGGATACAGCACTGAGAGTGGTTGGCCTTTACTCTTTGATCCCATGCAACCAAAACCTTAAAAATTGCAATTACCAAGCTTAAACCCTTCTCTTGAGATTTAAACAAACTTTGTCCCAGAATTGTTGGTCATCCAGGTAAGCCAGGGAGAGCTTATTACTACTGTAAAACCACCTGGCTAATTTGCCTGACAAAGCAGGTGCCACTTAAAGTACAGAAACAAATAAAAGAACAAGAGCTAGAACCAGCACAACATGAATCAGCTGTATCTTTGATTATCTCATTAGAGATCTATTATGTTAATATGTTTCTGTCCCCTTAAAATGTGAACTAGATTGGAAATGTGAACTGTCTTATTTTAGCCTTATGATACTCTTTCCTAATAAGTGACAAGTTTGGAGTTTATTTTTGTTTTGCTTTAAAAAAAAAAAAAAAAATGTCTGTGGTATAACTCTAGTTTTCCAGAACACACAGGAAAACACTGCTATCTATAAAACATGAGGGAGAATGGTCCACTTTGCATGTGTGCCCTTCTGTGCTCACCCCACTGTAATCGTCACTCTCTTCAGTCTCACTGACAAAAAGTTGGCAAAGATGAGGTGAGAAAACTCTACAGACATTTACAGACACAATGTTTTGCAAGATGCTGTTGTAGGCAAATCACTATCTTTCCTTTTTATCAGGATAATTGCTTCGCTTACTTGACTCTCATTGACCAGGTAAAGTAGGTGGGCAGGAATAAAGAACAACGGCTGGGTTTAGGTATATAGGCCATAGCAATGTGTTTTTGTCCACGCCCTGCTCCCCTTAAGTTTTCAAAATTTCCACTGACTTTTAAGAGCAGGAGTTATTTCATAGGGATTTTCCAGCAGGCTTTTCTGAGGTAGATAAAATATGGGCAAATAAGTAGACTAAAGAATGCAGAAAGATAGCTACAGGTAGTATAGGTGAGATTAGTTTAAAAGAAATTTCAATCACGAAAGCTGAGCTTGTTGTGGACAATAATACAGAAAAAGTGTGACTACGCTAAAGGCTGCACATCATTTCAACAGGAGCTTTAGAATTTAATCAATGGGAAATAGGCTAATGTAGCTAATAAAGAACAGGACAGTGGGAACAGTGACATAGCAAGAGAGGAAACTTTGTTAGCACACAGGTAATCAAGAGTACACTGATGATAGCAAGAAAGGTGTTCTTCAGTAACTTAGAGACCAAAAAGAAACATGTTATAATATCACAAGGGTTAAAAGCAACCAACAGGCTAAAAGTTTAAACTGCCTCTTTTTTTTTTTTTTTTGGATGCAGGACAAATTCAAATTTTGCCTTCTTCCTTGGGTCTCTATTTGTACACAGGTATTGTAATTGTATTAAGCATGACAGGAAAAAGCCAAATCCCAGAGAAACAATTAGTGAAATGGATTCTGAATGCATTTTCCTGCTCGTTTGAATTATAGATGAGCAGGCTGGCCTGCCTGAGACCCAGTGAGGTTAATACTACCAGCTGGGGCCTTTCTTCCTAGAGAATCACTGCAGTCATCACAGCCAGATGCTGTACTTGTAAATGAGCATGCTATTGCAGGCCAAATGTTAGTTGTTAAACATCACCATCCAAAGAATGCACAGAGTTAGTTCACCAACATAGCTGGTGTTTGAGAAACCTTAACAAAAACCTTAACAAAGGTAAGAAACTCATTGGCTCCAAGTCATTCATTAAGATTTCCAATACACTTAGGCTGGGATTGTTTTATATGAGAGAGAATAAAATAATAACCATTGGCCTCAGTTTCTCTCCACAATCAAAGAATAAACATTTGCTAGAACACTCATTTGGAAAAAGAGGAAAATCACACATAATGTTCTCGTGGGTTGATGTAGACTCTCTCAGGGTTGTCCTTCTGATGATGTTTGCTGGGGCTCCAGTCTTGGTAGCACATCTGATTGTAAAGTGGGTACATCTGCTGAATCCCATCTTTCCCCACTGGATTCTCTTCTTTGCAGTCAAATCTCCTGCTATTTAGTCCATTCTAAAAATTCAAACATTTGCTGACATTAGCAGAGCAGCTGTTTGCATTTTTCCAGCACTTTGGTAAAAACAGGCAAGGGTATAAGTCACTACAGTGTGTGTGTATGTGTGTTCCTAATTCATTCTCTCACAAGCTATTGAATGGCAAGGTGAAGTTCATTATCATTATCTGATGACTTGTTGCTTGCAATAGCTGAGCAAGAGTGGCAGACTGACTATAAAATTGTGACTAATGGCAACTGTGATCAGTTTTAGGTTTTAGAATTTGGAGATAAAATTGGCTAATGTAAACTACAGAACAGCAGATTGTGAATGTCAGGAGTGTCTCAGCAAGTCTTAAGCTGGGAATGACTTCATGAGATAACAGAGAAAATTAAATTAAGCAAACAAAAAAGAAACCTAAGGATTCAGCACTGGAGAGTTAGGGAAAAAACATAGTGAAATGAAGCTGTATTTGATGACAGGTCTGGCAAGATTGAGAATAAGAAACACCACCAAAAGTATCCTCTTGTCTTGACCTTTCTTGCTGTTTAGTTTTACTGTGGGTCATGGCTGACTAACTATGTCATGAATCCCTGTGATGTTATCTGGTACCTTTGGTACAGACCCTCTAACTGGATACTGATTTCATAAAACTTGATAATTAAAAGGAACAAGAAGGCTGAAGACTTTTACCAAATCATACTCTAGACACTCAAACAGGTGTAAGATTAAAAAAATCATTTTTATAAAATAAAAATGATATTTTAATAAGTATACTAGCCACTAGCTCAACTTGGGCTGCACACACACCATGACCACATTACTTACAGAGTGCTGAAGATCACCATCTTTTCTTTCTTTGAATGGAGTCTGTAAAGGCAAGTGTTCAGTCTGGAGGAAGAAGACACAAAAAGCCTTGTATTTTCAAGCACCAAACACAGCAAAATATATCCAAAAGTTCCACTAAGAATCCTACTTAAAAAGAAATAACAGCAATGAAGATAAGGGCTGAGTTCGACCACATTCCATAGACTTCTGCCGACCTGGAGATGAAAGAGAGAAGAGGAAGGGCTGGTTGGTCCAAAGTGTGGTGAGACCTGGGAAATCCTCAGTCCATGGATAAGGACATAGCCCCAGAGGGCTAGAGCTGAGAGTGAAATATCCAACTGATGTGAAGTGAGAGGAGACACACAAGAAAGCCCAAACTTGCAGATAGTACCCATTTGACCTAGCTTTGATGGCTTGATGATCAGAACTTGACTAGAGGAAGATAAAAAAAATTTAATAAAGGAAACAAATGTAAATTGCTACAACTTGAGGAATTTGACCTATACTTATGGATATAGTAGTTCAAAACACTGAGAGTGAAGGAATCTTCACATAAAGGATCAGCCCTCTAAATGGGGGTTATAAAGGCACAAAGGGGCTGGATTATAAGCTTTCATGAGTGTACTAAGTTTCATAATGAGGAGAGGTAAGGTAGAATCTCCTCAAATTGTACACAGATCAAGTACCCCTCTGTACACAGAGTTGATAGCAATGGGCAACTTAGGCATTAGCTACCTAAAATCAGGGGTGGGAGCAATAAAGGCACAAAGTGACGGGTTTACAATTTTCAAGAGGGAGTTTAGTTTCAGAGTGTGTGGGGGAAGGTAAAACCTCCACTGAATAGTTTTCATCTTGTCTAGATGGGCCTTGTGAAAGGAGAGGGGGATAAGATTCTTATGATTCAATAGTGAGTAACTGTTATCATAACTAATTGTGACTGTCACAACTGTAAAGGTAGAAGCTTTGTAACAAAAAGGAGGGAGTAGTTAATCTTACATTCCAAGAACAGGGGACCCTAGGACAATCAAGGGAGAAGAGTATGAGTGGAATTTGGGACCCTATCTAGAGAAGCGGCAACACCAGAGATGGAGACAATGATGAGACATTGAAAGATAGAGCAGCTTAGGACTCCAGACTCCTGGAAAGAGAAAGCTGTGTGCTGGTGGCCAGGAGGTAGGCTTGCAGAATATGCTCTTTGTTTGTTTAAATTATTGTATATTCCTAAGTGTTTCTGTGTACATTCAAAAATTAAAACAAACAAAAACAGAGGGAATAGAAGCAAATACTGTTGAATGATGTTGCCCGGAGGGGATTGTAATCATTGCAATGAAACAAAATACAATAGGATGAGTAGAAAACTGATGTTCTCCCATGTAAACTATCACTCAATTGACAATAATTTTTTTTTTTTTTTTAAAGAAAGAACTATGTCTTACTCAATGTCAGCAAACTAAGCAAAATGTTTGACATGTGGATGAGGAAAACAACTGCATTTCTTGTGAGTTTCTCCCTCTCTCTTGGCTCCAGATTTATTCTCTAAGGAAGAAAATATACTTACAAGCATCTGCTAGATAAGATCTCATGTCAGCTTGTTTATATCTTACTTGAGAAAAAAGCAAAAAAAGGCTTCTTTTCTTTCTCAATGCAAAAATCTGATATAATGAATAGGGTTTGGAGAGATGACCAATACATTCTTTTATGTCTTTATCTATGTATATATGTTCATCCTTCTCCTCCTGCCTGCTACTTTCCTGTCACCCCATCTCCCCAAATAAATATCCATAATTTTCAAACCCTTGTCAAGTATAGTTATTCTCTTTTCTATGCTCACATAGCAATCACCTCAAAAAGAAAAAAAAAATCAAGATCACTCTTGAAGTACGATATCCATTTGCCTACACAGAACAGCAATTAATACCACTATTACTCAAATGTATGCACCAACCACTAAAGTCAGTGATGATGAGATTGAAGAATTCTACCAGCTTGTTCAGTCTAAAATTGATCAAACATGAACTCAAGATGGCTTGATCATTACTGGTGATTGGAAAGTGAGGTTGGAAACAAAGAGTAAAGGTCAGATGAGATGAGAGAGAGAGAAGACAAAGGGCTAGCTGGCTTGAAGTTTAGGGAGCTGTGTCACCATTAGCCAACGGTCACTGACAAAGACAATGAAGACTAGAGCTAAGAGTGAAGTGGCCAGCTGGTCTGAAGTGCGTGAACTCACACACTTGCAACTAGTACCCATTTGACTTAGTTTGGTTGGTTAGCTGACCAGAACTCAACCCAATGAAGATAAAGATGTTTGAAACTGTGAGCAAGTGTAAATTGCTACAATTTGATGAAATGGGATTTTGCTGATGGATGCAGTTCCTCAAAATTCCAACCAGAATGGAAGAGTTCTTTATATCAAGGAACAAGCTTGTTTCCTCAGTGCACTGGGTTGATAGGGACAGGCAACTGAGGCATTGGCTATCCTAAATGGGGGTTATAAAGGCACAAAACATCCAGATTACAAGCTTTCATGAGTGTATTAGGTTTCATAATGGTGGGGTGGGGGGTACGATAGACTCTCCACTGAATAGTTTTCCTTCCTCCAGATGGATCTGGTGAAAGGGTGATAATACTGATAGGAATCTATGATTCATTTGTGAGTAATTATTAGTAGAATTGAATGTGATTGTCACCACTGTAATTGTAGAAGATGGTTAACTAAAAGAGGGTAGTAGTTAATCTTTCATTTCAGGAATAGACAATCCCAGGACCATCAAGAAGGAAGAGCATGAATGGAGCATGAGATGCTGCCTAGAAAATGATGACAGCAGAGGTGGTGGTAGAGATGATGGCATGGAGAGACAGAGCAGCTGTGGGCTCTAGGTCCATGGACTGAGTGAAGCTGTGTACTTGTGGGAAGGAGGCTGTCCGGTAGAATATGCCCTTAGGACATTTAAATGAATATATAGTTTTTGTTTTGTATGTGTACATCAAATATTTTTGCTTTGTTCATTTGTGAAATATAAGATGTAATAGGGAAATCACAGGGAGGAAGTAGGATAACTGTTGTTGCAGGGAGATACTGTAATTGTTAAGATGAAACAAAGCATATAATTTGCTGAATATAAAGCTGATGATCTTGTCTGTCAAACTTCATTGCGAATACCTTTCTAAGCAACATAAAATGCAATTATATACATGGACTTCACTAGGTACGATACACAAGAATCAAGTTGACTACATCTGTGGGAAGAGACAGTGGCAAAGCTCAAAAAAGCCTAAACAAGGCCAGGGGCTGACATTGGGACAGACTATCAATTGCTCATATGTAAGTTCAGGCTGAAGCTGAAGAAAATTAAGACAAGTCTACAAGAGCCACAAGATGACCCTGAGCATCTCCTGCCTGAATTTAGAAACCATCTCAAAACCAGAGATGATGCATTAGACACTAATGACCAAAAACACAAAGAGCTGTCGAATGACATAAAGAATAACACAAGAAGAAAGCAAAGACTTATTTTAAAAAATATAAAACAACAACAGGAAAGAAAGATCAAAATGAATGTCAGAAGAGACTCTGAAACTTCTCTCCAGTATAGAGAGGCTAAAAGAATAAAAGAAATGAGAAACTCAAAAGAATGAACAGAAAATTTCAAAGGGCAGCTCGAGAAGACAAATTCAAGTATTATAAAGAAATGTGCAAATCTCTGGAGCAGAACAACAATATACATACATGTGAAAGTTGGACATGGGATAAGACCATAGAAGAATTGAAGCATTTGAGTTACGGTGTTAGAAAAGAAATCAAACAGTGTATTGTATTAAGCAAATCTGCTGTGCAAGACCTTTTTAAAATGTTCAAGAGCAAAGAGATCTCTTTCTGAAGACTAAGGTGCACCTGACTCAAGTCATGGTATTTTCAATAGCTTCATATGCATGGCATGTGTAAGTTAGATAATGAATAAGGCAGGCCATAGAAGAATTGATTTATGTGTTATAAGTTATGGTGTAGGAAAAGAATATTTAAAGCACCATGGACTGCCAGAGAACAAACAAAACTATGTTGGAAGAAGTACAACCATAATGCTACCTGGAAGCCAGAATGGCAAGACTTCATCTCTCCTACTTTGAACACATTATCAGGAGAGACCAGAGCCTGGAGAAAAACATTATTCTAGAAAAAGTGGAGGGTCACCGTAAAAGAGGAAGACCCTCAATAAGGTGGATAGCAAAGTGACAGGAGCAATGGGCTCAAATGTAACAAAAATTGCGATGGTAGAGCAGGACTGGGCAGTGTTTCGTTCTATTGTGCACAGGGTGGCTATGAGTCAGAACTGACTCAACAGCACCTAACAACAATAACACACACCACAGTTACTTCTTTACTGACCTGACTCCTTCACTAGACTCAGTGTGCTGGCTAGAGTATTTTACTAATAATTCTATAAAATCTAAAGTCCTAGTGTACAGATAACTAAAGTTATGGCTGAGTGGTTAAGTAAGGTGTTTAAGTGGTGAATCTAATTCGTACACATTGTCTAATTCCAAACACTGTGTTCCTATATCGCTTTTATCTTGTTCAGAGCCTAGAAAATAAATGTTCAATAAATATTTTGAAAGATGTCTCAGTCATGTGGAGATATCTGTCAGCATGGTCTGCATTCAGCCACTTTGCACATTCTATCCCTTTGGTCTGGAGCACTTGCACCCTTAATCTTTGGCAGCTGGAATACTACCCATCTATCATGGCCTCT
>NW_006408579.1:16738186-16749420 GCF_000296735.1 Chrysochloris asiatica
AGGGCAAACCCCGACACAGCATGATTTGAGAGTGCTTTCCACAGGACCAGTTGATATGATCAGCACACACTGGAAAAGCTCAAGGTAGGGAGAGTTTCCTAGATGTGTGAAATAGTCAAATAGAACTTCGTGCTCAGAAGGCCCTCTCTTTGGGTTTAATGCTCTGTATTTGCTATCTTCAATTTCTTAATAATTCTATTTTGTATTTGTGTTTTCTAAGTCCCCTGATAAGGAGACCTGGTGATGCAGTGGTCTAAGTATTGGGCTGTTAAACTGCAAGGTCAGTGATTCAAACACACCAGCTGATCTGCAGAGTAAGATGACGCTGTCTGTGCCCATAAAGATTTACAGTGTCAGAAATCTACTCTGTCCTATAGGTTTGCTATGAGTTGGGACTGACACTACAGCAATAGGTGTTAGTGGTCTGATGGGACAGTGGAGCATACCTGAGGACCTGGAGCCCAAGCTCAACAGCATTCAGCATTCCTGCAATTGGTCTTGGCCACACACTCCCCTCTTTCTTGGTGCCTGAATTCGGGCTGAAGTCACCCTCCTTCCCTGTCCAGTGACTGCTGCTGTCCTCCATCTTGGAGTGTCAGATTACCCTGAGCCTTGTTGCAGGCAAAGTCTGGGAAGAGTGTCTTGGCGTATCTGACAGGTAGCCAGAAGCTTTCACTCAGTAAGGATGAATTCTCACATACTTCAGACTCAAACACCTAGTACTGCTCTCTTGATATTCCTAGTGTTTGAACAAGGGGCCCTATATTTTCACTTTGCACTAGGCCCCATGAATTATGAAACTTTCAGGATCCAAAAAAAGATAAGTGGGCAGGGCCTGGCGCAAACCTTAAATTAAAACATCATTTTCTTTTATTTCTTTATGGTTTTAGATTGTCCCTATTGCTGTTCTCCTTCCCTTAATGAGTAGTTAGAAATGATTCATTATCATTACTGGAAACATCTCTATAGAAAGGATGGGGCATGGATTTTCTAAGCCACTGAAGAGTTAATTCACTATTGTTTGAAGAGGTGTCTGGATGTTTTAAAAAATGATCTCTTATGTATCTCTTATGGTTTCTCCCTCCCCAAGAATCCCTTACATCACAACACTAAAGCCTAAACACACTTCGGTTGACTTTTAGAAGAAAAAGACAGTAAAACCCATCATAACCCACCACCTCTTTCATAAGCATCTAGGAACACTGACAAACACATGTCATATCTGGCTCACACTGCTTTCTTGACTAGTCCCACAGGTCTAATTGTGTGACTTCATTTCCAAGTTTGACAGTTTTGTTGAAGGTGGAAATCTCTTTAAATTATGTTCTTAGTGACATCAACTTTCTAGAAGAACTATACAGTATGCACCCAAATGATGGGCAAGCAAAGATTTTTGGTGGTCATTTATATTCCTGGCTTAGCAGTCATTTTCTGGGGCCTGTGTTTACCACAACTTCTGTTCACTTGCATGAATGAGTGGAAAGAAACTGGAAAAGAAAGCTAGAACATGGCAATTTGACAGCCTCTGAATAGTGTGCCCTGCCTACCCTTCCCCCTAGTGCAGCATGTGGAAGGCAGGGGTGTGGTTGGCACTGGAAGAAAGATCACATGCAAGGAAGGCAGCAACCGTAGCCTAAAAAGTTCACAGGAAGGCTTGGTTGGGAAATATATTTTGCTGTTCAATGTTTATACTATAAAAGTCCAAGTGAAAAGTTTAATGTAACTAGGAAAGAAATTATCATTCACATTTCCCTACACATTCTGGGTAAGACCCATACTTGGGTATCATCTGTGAACTATAGTAACAGTTTTGAGTTACTGGAAGCCAGTATTCATGGATGGCACAATAAATGACGTACTGTCATGAGTATTAATTATCTCAGATTAAAGAAACAGTAGTAGGAAACTGCAGCGGCAAAAACAAAAGAACCCAGCAACTATCTGTTTGTTTAATATAAAGAGACATCAAAGAGTTGTGGCTTTATGAATAATAAAAGCATTGCCATGGAGTCAATTCCTACTCATGGGGACTCTGTATGTTACAGGGTAGAACTGCTCCATTGTGTTTTTTAATTAGCCAGAAACAATTTATGGACGATTAAGGGTAAGAAGAAATAGTCCCTAACCTGAACAGAAAGAATTGGTACCTGAAGACTACTAATAATCATCACTTGCATTGCCTGGACAATAAACGAATGCACCATTTCTTCTTCATCCACTATTCTAAATCATCACTATACCTCACATGAGCCTATGATTTTGTAATACAATATTCAATCAAATTACTTATACAGACAAGGGCCTCACATGTCCTAGGAATGATTTCTGCCTCAGAAGCCAAGGGCTACACTAAAGCAGGCTGTACCTGTTTTTCTGCATTTTGTAGCATCCAGCTTCTGGCAAGATTTTGTAACCTTGTCTCAATATATAGAGCGAACTTAATGCAATGTAATAAATCCATTGCCACCAAATCAATTATCACACATAGAAACCCTATATAGGTTTGTTGTTGTTGTTAAGTGCCATCAAGTTGGTTCTGACCCATAACAGCCCTATATAGGGTTTCCAAGGAGCAGCTGGTGTGATTGAACTGCCGACCTTACAGTTCAAATGGCTTTGCAGTCTGGCGCATTAACCCACAGTGTCACACGAGGACTTTTGTTGTTGTTAGGTGTCATTGAGTCCGTACCGACCCATAGCGGCCTTATACACAACAGAACGAAACACAAGACTGTAAATCTGTATGGGAGCAGCCTCATCTTTCCCTTGCAAGCAGTTGGTGGGTTTGAACCACTGGTTTTGTGCTTAGTTGCCTAACCCACAGCATCACCAGGGATCCTTAATGTAATATAATAGTGAATGAATATATGTATTTTCTTTCTGCCAATCCATAAATTACTTGAAATGGTGCATATACTGATGTTAAAAACTTAATGTCCACAGTATTTAGAAAAGGATCTTACATATGTTTTTTGTTAGCTGACATGGTCAACCCCCAACTCATAGTCATCCCATGTGACAGAACAAAACAATTCTATATGCTTTTCTTGGCTATAATCTTTACAGAAACAGCTCACCAGGCATTTCTTCTGTGGCACAGAAGGTGAATTCAAACTGTCCATCTGTCAATTAATACCCAATTGCAAACTTCTTTTACCACCTAGGCTTACGTTCACTCAGTGTTTGATATATATGTATGAATCAGCTGATAATAGTTCAAATAATGCATACATAGTAGATGAGGGGGCTTTAAAAAGTTAATGAAAAATTTAAAAATTTCATTATCATTTAAAATTTCATTTTAAAAAGATAATGAAATTTTTTCATGTATTATCTGAAACCCCATCATGTATTATCCTAGAAAGTCTGGACTATTCTGAATCTGTCAAACATAATTTTTATTTCCCTACTTGCATATAGTATCTTACAGCAATTTCTATTGAGCCATATTCCATTTCTTGATTTCCTACAGTTATGACGACTTTTGTTCCTGGTTGTCAAGGTACTAACAATTCTATTTTTGCCAATGTTATTATTTGATACCTTCATACATATTTTACCTTCTATCTAAAACCTCTCCTCTTTACTATGTATTACATTTTAACCTGTTTCCATGTAGATAATATTTCAAAATCCTACTAGCGCTTTCAGAGTTCTTCAGGCTTATTCTCAGTGATCACAGAACTAAGATTTCACACTGCTGTTGTAATGAAGCCTACAGTTGGCCCCAACACTCTGCTCTGCCAATGGAACAACTTCAAACTTGAACTCCATTTGGAACCTTTATCCTCACTGTCAAATTTGAGTTCCTTTGGTCCTCTACCTTCTTTCATAATCTCATCCCCCAAAGGCTCTACATTTTCTTCCTCTGATTCATTTCTCCCTTTGCCCCACTTTCTCATTTCAGTCTATAAACATTAAACATTAATTCTTTTTAAACATCTCCTACCTTCTCAAACTTTTCCCAGACATGTTCCCTCCAATGTCTAGCCCCAACTGACATCTGCCTCTTCCAGAATTTTCTGAAGCATAGAGAGTGCAGGGGTCCTTCTCACTACCATCTGTTATGGACAGAATAAATCTCCATATGGGGAACTTTGATACCATAGTCATTGTCTTCTCCATTCTACTCAAATGGCCATCCTCTAGGACCTAAATGTTCACAAAGACAACTAATCTTATACTTCAATCTCACCATTTTTTGGTCCTTCCACTTTAGCACCTACAAAAATTTCCAGATCATTCGATATCTTGGTCGCTTACTTTTCTTGCCACTGATTCCTTCTTCCTGGTATGAAAACATACCCAAAGAACTGAAAATGTCTTTCAAGACATTTGTTCATTTCATCTAGGTTGCCAAAGTTAATTGGCATCAAATTATTTATAACACACCTTTATTAATCTTTTGGAATCTTGGTGTGGCACTGTAGCATAAGCACTATACTGCTAATCACAAGGTTGGCAGTTTAAACCTATCCTTTGAAACCTATAAATGTTGCTATGAGTTGGAACCAATTAGATGGTACTTAACTACAAGAACAACATAGCTATTTAGGAAATTGAACTCATAACTGTAAATTTTTCCACAAAGAAAATTCAGGCACAAATGGAATCGCAAATGATCAAACATTTAAAGGAATAATAGTGCTTTTCTATCAAACAGGGGAGAAACTGGCACTTCCCAACTCCTTTTATGAGTCCAGCATCACAGTGGTACCAAAACTAGAAAAAGATATAGGAGAAAAGAATACTTATGGTACCTCAAAACAAGAGAGGAAAAACCCCAAAATGGGCCTCAAAAGTAAAATGAATATGGTAGAGTCATAAAATGGAATATAACTTAGCAATAAAAGGAAATGAAGTAAAGATATATTCAGTAACATGGATGAATCTCATAAATGATTATCCTGTGCAAAAGAAACCAGGCATAAAAGCACATTGCATGGTTCCATTTTATGTAAAGTTATTTTAAAAGATACCCAGAATATATTGTGATAGAAGTCATACTAGTGGTTGTCTAAGGGAGGGTGTGTGTGTGTGTGTGTGTTCATTTTTTCAGTCACTCTGCTTTGAAATAGCATGGGTGGGAAAGTAAAGTAGAATTATATTTTTACACAAATAATGCATGCATGCTGTTTGTTTTCAAACTATGCTTTCCCAGTCACCTGTAAACTCGCAGTTAAAAAAAAAAAAAAAAAGACAGTGCATTTATCTGACCTAGCCCCTGGAGGCTAGGGCTGAGAATGAATTGGCCAGCTGGTCTGAAGTGCATGGAGCTATGCATGACCAGCACTCAACCCAAGGAAGATAAACATGTTTGATACTGTGAACAAGTACAAATTGCTACAATTTGACGAATTAGATGTTTGCTTATGAATGTAGTGACTGAAAAGAATATAAGGATTCTTCATATCAAGGAACAAGCTTGTTTCCTCAGTGTACTGGGTTGAAAAAAGACAAGAATCTAGACATTGGCTATTAAGGCATGAAGTGGCTGACTTACAAGCTTTTGTGAGTGTGCCTAGTTTCAGAATGAGGGGAATGAGGCAGAATCCCCACTGAATAGTTTTCCTATTTTCCAGATGGAGCTAGTGAAAGGGGGTAGGGGTTGATGGTAATAGGATTTTATTACTCAATTTTAAGTCACTGTTAGCAGGATTAATTGTGATCATCACGACTGTAGTCATAGAAGACAGGCAACGAAAAATGTCTGTTCATTTCAGGAACAGACAATACCAGGACCATCAAGAAGAAAGATCCCGATGGTGACAGCAGAGATGGTGGACTAGGTGGTGGCATGGATAGACAGTGTAGTTGCAGGTTCTAGGCCCATGGACTGAGAAAGGCTGCATGCCCACAGGAAAGAGGCTGGCTGTCAGAATGTGCCCTTTGGACATTTAATGAATGTATATTTTTTTGTTCTGTATGTGTACAATAAATACTTTTGCTTTGTTCATTTGTAAAATATAAGATATAAATATAAGGGAAGAAGCAGGCTAACTGTTGTCAAAGGGAAGGGATTGTCATCATTGAGATAAAACAAAAGTGTATAATTTGTTGAGTGTAAAGTTGATGATCTTGTCTATTAAGTTTTACCCAATTCACAATAAAATGTTAAAAAACAAGACAGTGCATTGATAAAAATATAAAGATATTGCAGGCTCAGTTTCAGACTACTGCAATGAAATAAATATCAAAATAAAGTGAGTTATATGAATTCTTTTGTTTCCCATTACATATAAAAGTTATGCTTATACAATTTTGTGGTGCTGAAAGATAAGTACTAGACTGCAACCACAAGATTGGCAGTTCAAATCCCCCAGCCAATCCACAGAAGAAAGATAAGGCTATCTGCTCTGCAAAGATTTACAGCCTTGGAAAACCTATAATAGGATCACTATGAGTTGGAATGGACTCAACAGCCAATGAGTTTGGTTTGGTTTGGTAGCCTATTATAATGTACAATAGCAGTATGAAAATTCTGAAATATTGCGAGAATTACAAAAATATGACACAAAGACATGAAATGAATACATTCTGTCGAAAACATGTCACTGACATGTTTGATGTAGGGTTGACATAAACCTTCAATTTGTAAAAACAAAGAAAGAATGGAAGAAAGAAAGCCAGCAACAAAAAAACACAATTTCTACAAGGTACAATAAAATAAAGTACACCTTGGGGAAGGGTGTAGGTGGCAAAAAAAAAAAAAAATAGAACATGGGTTATTTTCATAAAAATATGATAAATGCACTGCAGTGTAGTGTTTAATGTCTCTTTTAGCCATAGTCTTTGCAAATTCCCACCAGACAACATTTTTGCCTGGATGGATCTGGATGGGTCTGGGTAAGAGAAGGTCAGGGAAGATGCTGACAGAATTATTTGATTCAGTTGTGAGTGGTTAACAGGGCTAATTTTTATTGTAAAAACCACGAAACCTAATGTATAAAATGAGTCATCTCAGAAATAAGAGTGCAGGGATCCCACTATAATCAAAGAACCAGGAGTGAAACATGTCCTTTGGACCCAGAAATCCCTGTGGACTGAACCTTCTTGATCCAATGACAGAAGACTGTGACCCCAGAGGAGTGGCAGAGCAGAACAGTAGCAACATCAAAACGGAAAATGAGAACATGAGACAGAGTGGTGGGTTTCCCAGTAGACAGAGAAAGTGGAGCTGAGTGATTGGGCAGGAGGCTTGCTGGTAGAATGAGGTGCCTCCAGGCACTTAGCTGTGAGAGGCTTGGAGTGCTGACCCATGGAACTAGAGCCCAGTACCTTCAGGTTGAGGCTTATGGTGGAGTTGTATGTCCTGCGGGCATTTATGAAAAGCCCTAAGAGTTTTTTAACACTGGCCAGGAAGAAAGAGGCCTGTGTGTTGGCACAGCTGAGGAAGGGCTCTCCTGAATGGAATAACCATGCCCTGAATTCTAACCTGTTAACTTCCCTAAAAAACCCCATAACCTTGACTGTGTTTTCTGACTTCTGTGTGGCCATGGAAATAAATTATTAAACTTAGCTGAGCATAGAAGGCTTTGGGAATGATGGTTTGATGACACATTTTAGCAATCTGTGGCAGGAGTAGAATTCATTGCAATGGCTCCAAACTTAAAGCATCTTTCTCTTTGTGAGAGAAAGAACAAAGGAGCATGGAAAATAAAGCTCATGATTCTTAACAAGGTTACTTTGATGGTTGCTTACTGTAATTGTTGGAAGAAATGTAAGAGCTATTCTGCAGCAACTGAGGAGAAAAGAGTCAACTGTGAAATGTGCAAAGACCAAAACAGAAGAACATGATCAGAATTTCTCAAACTGAAAGAACTGGAAAAAATATTCATGCTTTGACTTGAAATATTGAAGGATTCCATAGCAAAATATTGAATGATGCATAAAGCATCAAAAGAAGATGGAAGGAATACACAGAGTCAGTATACCAAAAAGAAAAGGTTGATGTTCAAACATTTCAAAAGTTAGCATGTGATCAAGAGCCAATGGTACTGAAGGAAGAAGTCAATGGTACACAGAAGGCACTGGCAAAGAATAAGGTTCTGGGAATTGATGGAATACAAATTGAAATCTTTGAACAAACTGAGATAGCACTGGAGGCACTCACTCATCTATGCCAAGAAATTTGGAAGATGGCTAGCTGGCCAACTATTAGAAGAGATCTATATTTATGCCCATTTCAGAGAAAGGTGACCCAAAAGAATGTGCAAATCATCGGACAATATCATTAATATCACATGCAAGTAAAATTTTGCTAGAGATGATTCAAAAACAGCTGTAACAGTATATTGACAGAGAATTGCCAGAGGTTCAAGCCAGACTCAGACGAGGATATGGAATGAGGGATTGTAGATGTCAGATGGATATTAGATGAAAATAGAATACAAGAAATATGTTTACCTATGATTTATTAACTATGCAAATGTTTTTGATTGTGTGGATCATGACGAGTTATAGACAACATTGCAGAGAATGAGTATTCTGGAACATTTAACTGTGCTCATGCAGAACCTGTAGATTGACCAGGATAATCGTTCGAACAGAACAAGTGGACACAAAGTTTTAAAGTCAGGAAAGGTGTGCCCAAAGTTCCAACAGTATTTTCACATAAATGAACATGCTTATCTCCTAAGATTACTGGATTAATATTGTTGTTGTTAAGTGCCATTGAGTTGGTTCCGAGCCATAGCGACCCTGTATAGGGTTTCCAAGGAGCGACTGGTGAATCTGAACTATGAACCTCATAGTTCAAATGGCTTTGCAGTCTGGTGCATTAGCCCACAGCACCACACCAGGACTCCACTGGATTAATAGGACTGAGGAATTAAGAAATTGGATATCTAAAATGAGAAGAGATAATGGCTCACATGCCTTAATGAGTGTGAACTTACACTCTACATGACAGTTGCAAAGGGAGGACCATCACTGGTATAGATTACTATGTTTTTCAGGGGGATTTGGGCAAGAAGGGGTAGGGAAGATGCTGGTGCAACTGTACAGTTCTTTCCCATATCACCAGAAGTGTTTTTTTTTCCTATAAGAGACTGCAGTCCCAGGACCAGGGATGAAGCTACGAGTACCAGAAGCAGGGGTGATCCCTCAGCAAGAGACTCAATGAACCTGTATGCCAAAAGTCCCAAGGGTCTGATGGGACAGATTGTACCTCTTCCCATCTGGCAAGATTGGGATTGACAGTGAATAGTACCATATTACTTGTTGTTGTTGTTAAGTGCTGTTGAGTCGGTTCCAGCTCATTGTGACCCTGTATAGGGATTCTGAGGAGTGGCTGGTGAGTTTAAATTGCAGGCCTCGAGGTCGAAATCGACCTTGTGGTCGAGTGCATCATCCTGCAACACCACACCAGGACTCCAGTGATTGAGATATCCTACTAGTCTTGTATTTATGAATGGGAGTGGAGTGAGGAGGAAGCACTTGCTAGATTGGTCTTGCTACCAGCAATCTGACCTAGCACAGCAGTGGAACCTGATGGCTTTTCTCAAGGTAGAAAACTTTGGGTAAAAATAAACAACAAATGGAAGGAAGGAGAAATACTAGCTGAAGGTAAAGGAATAAGTAAATAAGTTATGCAGTGGGGGAAAATCTAACGTATTGCTGGTACCTCAGGAAAGACTCTGAACAAAGGAATCTCTCTGCTAAATGGTTGTCAGGAATTAGGAAGGGTGAAGTTGAGACAAAATTTCTGAGAACCTGACTAGATCAGATGGACATCTACTGTAGACATGAATGGTTGATACCTGAGTAAATTCACCCTTAGGACTCTGCCATACTGAAGGACACAACTATTAATGACTGTTTTGAATTGGGAGGGGAAAGTTAATCATGCATGTGTGTAAGGGACAATGGCTAGATGATCCAGGAAGTGGCCTGTGATATAGTGAATTATTTTAAATATCTTTTCTAGAGTTAGAATTTCTCATTTTCACCAAACGTCTCTTTTCCTGATGGGTGTGGTGCGAAAAAAAGGTCAGAGAAGATGCTGAGAGGATGACATGATTCAACTGTGGATGTTAACAGTTACGTGTGATAACTTGAAATTCTAACATGGATATAAAATTAGTTATCTTGGTGATGCAAGTGGGATGTTTGTGCCTTTGCTTGACTAATCAAACTCGCCTCCATCTGATCTCTGGTTCTTGAGACTTCAACAAGCAGCCTGACCTGATTTGCCAGTTTCCACAGTCTTGTTGGTCAACAGCTCAATTGGAATGAGTGAGGAGAATCCTCCAGACTGGCCTCTGAACTGCAGACTTGGGACTTACCAGCCTCCACAAGTGTATGAGATATTTCTTTGACCCAGGTGGTCTGTGGGATGTTAAAACGAATAGGACATGGGGGAATAGTACTAAGGGAGGAGTAGAGATTGGTATTAGGAATTATGGAGTGGTATAGTTCTGGAATAGTGCTGAAGGATAAGCACTGGATTGCTAAGCACAAGGTCAGTGGTTCAAACCCAGCAGCTGCTCCTTGGAAACCCTGTACAGGGTCACTATGTCAGAACCTACTAGATAGCACTTAATAAAAACAACATAATAGTTTAGGAAAGTTGGACATTTGGGATGTCTTTTACCTCCTCCTTATGGAGATCAGTCTCATATTGATCCCACTAAATGAAATTACTGTTGCAATTAAGTCATTGGCATTGTCTAAAATATGACAACATTACACAGTAAATTCTCACTAAATACAACCGATGGTCTCTGATGCAGGAGTTTTTCAACTGCTTTTTTATGTTTTATACAGTTCCTAATCTAGAAAGATGATTGCATCACCTGTGGAGTAATAGCTAGTCCTAGGTGATGCTAATAATTAAGTGCTCAACTACTAGTTGAACCAATTTTGAACCCATTCAGAGGCACCTCAGAAGACAAGACTGGCAACCTGCTTCCGAACAGTCACATTCTTGAAAACCCTATAGGACAGTTTCACTCTGCACACATGGGGTCCCCAGGAGTTATGACAGGCTGCACAGCAACTAGCAACAAAGTAGGAACCCACACAGAATTGGCTACAGAAATCCTCAAAGTAGGGTGTCTTCAGCCATAAAGGATACTCTATTAAGTACCTCTCTGAAAGAATTTACAAAACATTAACATTTTGAAATGAGTCAACTTCCTTTTTTCTAATAGTTGTGAAAATGGCTGAGCATGTTACATAACCCCAAACTAAATTTACATCATTAATTAGGTACACGTTGTTGTTGTTGTTTT
>NW_006408579.1:16749520-16750211 GCF_000296735.1 Chrysochloris asiatica
AGACTCTGAAACTTGCTCTCCAGCATAGAGATGCTAAAGCAAATGGAAGAAATGAGGAGGTCCAAGAGCTGAACAGAAAATTTCAAAGATCAGCTTTAGAAGAAAAAGCCAAATATTTTAATAAAATGTGCAAAGATTTGGAATCAGAAAACCAAAAAGGCAGAACATGCTCAGCATTTCTCAAGCTGGGGGAACTGAAGAAAAAATGCAAGCCTCAACTTCCTTATTGAAAGATTCTCTGGGCAAATTATTGAATGATGCAGAATGCATCAAGAGAAGATTGAAGGAATACACAGAGTCACTGTACCAAAAGGAAATAGTTAATGTTCAACCATTTCAAGAGGTACCAAATGATCAAGAGCCAATGATACTCAGGGAGGAAGTCCAAAGTGCATTGAAGGGATTGTCAAAGAACAAGGCACCAGGAATTGATGGAATAAAAATTGAAATCGTTCAAGAAAGCGAGGTGGCACAGGAGACAATCGCTCATTTCTGCCAAGAAATTTGGAAGACAACTATCTGGCCAACTGATTGGAAGAGATCCACATTTTTGCCCGTTCCAAAGAGAGGTGACACAAGGGAATGTGGAAATCATCGACAATCTCTTTGATATCTCAAGCGAGTAAAGTTTTGCTAAAGGTAATACAGAAACGGCTACAATCATACATTGACAGAGAACTTCCAGAGGTTC
>NW_006408579.1:16755053-16774635 GCF_000296735.1 Chrysochloris asiatica
TGTGGGCCACAGTTACACTCCTTCATCACCCCTATTCAGTCTGTATTCTTAATATTAAAAGTACCATGGGCCACCAAAGGAACAAACAAATCCGTTAAAAGAAATACAGCTCTTTACAAGCCAGGATGTTCGTCTCTCATATATCAGACATATTATCAGGAGGGACCAATCCCTGTAGAAGGACATAATGCTTGGCAAAGTGGAGTGTCAGCAAAAAAGAGGCAGACCCCTAATGAGATGGTTGGCACAGTGGCAGAACCAATGGTCCCAAGCATAGTAACAATTGTGAGATTGGCACAGGACTGGCAGCATTTCATTCTGCTGTGCCAATCTCACAATTGTAATTAGGTACATGTTTAATGAGATACATAATTGTTACTGTTCTCCATGGCAATTTTGCAGAAGGATAAGAAATTCACATGACTGTGTCTTATTACTGTAGACCCTTGGCTTTCATAGATTTAACATTGCTGATTTCAACCATTTATGAATGAACTTAAAGAAGTCTGTCAGATAGTAATTTTGCTGAGACATACATGAATCAAGATCTGAGAAGTTTTTTTGACAGGGCTGATCATTTAGCTAGTTGATGAGATGAGCAGAACACCAAATATCAGTCTTTCAATGTATCTTTGTTACTCTCCAACTTTTACAAATTTTGTTTTTTAATTTTTTTTTTGTGCACTTTTCTTTTATTGTAGTGAAAATATATATAACAAAACATCAATCATAGTAACTTTGACATGCATAATTCAATGACACTGAGTACATTCTTCAGATTGTGTACCTATTCTTGTCATCCTTTTCCAAGTCATCCCTATGTAAGTTTTACAAAAGCTAGGGGACCAGACATTGCTCAAAAGTCTATGCAGTATCCTCTGTGAATGTCAAGGGGATTTCTGTATTATTACTCAAATGTTTTCTTTGAAATAATAATAATAAAAAAAATGTTATGCCTTAATTTTTAGTCTGTTAGCACCTACAATCAATCATAATCAATGCAGATTGCCACAGTACAGTATACAAAGGCAGGGAGGTTTCGCCCAAAGCTTGCAAGGTGTGGCATAGAGTAGGTTCTCAGTAAACACTTGCTGATACACAATCCATGAACAGGGTCTATTTTGAACCCCAACTTTTAATCAATGGTCCCCACTGAGGTCTTGGGTACTGGCTTATATAGAGATATTTATGTCAGGTAGAGTAGAAACTTTGGAGACTGAAATTCCTGACTCAAGGAACAGGGAAGAGATAGGTCTCAAATGGTTCTTGAGAACAGAGTGAACACCATGAAAAGGGATTCTAGAGACTCTTAGCAACTGAGGGGCTTGGGAAAGAAAGACAGGAGGAAAGAGTTTGGGGTTAAGGGAATTAAGAGGGAAAAGAAACAACACCAAATGGTTAAAGCAGACATCGTTAGGCTCAGCTTAGGCAATTCTGGGGTCCATGGGTGGTGCAAATGGTTAGCATGTGTGGCTACTAAGTGAAAAGCTGGAGGCTTGAGTCCACCCAGAGACACCCAGGAAGTCTGCTCCAAAAAACTCTGCCATAGAAAACCCTGAGGTACAGTTCTGCTTTTACACACAGGGGTTCACCATGAGTCAGAGTCAACTCAATGGCAACTGGCAAGGCAATATCACAATTCTAATTTGTAACGACTGACAAAAATATTCTTTCATTTTCTTGCCTCTTCCATTAGCTAACTAACATGCCTTCTAAATTTTTCTTCTATTATAAACTTTCAAATGAAAGCCTGATACTGAAAATATCCCAGAGATTTAACTTATCAGGATACGTGCATTTTTCTGAAAGTATGAACTATTAGCAAGAATAATAGCCAAGATTTACTATATAAGATTTTTATTGTCATCTGGTTATTTCCAATTCATGGTAACCTTATATGTGCAGGTAGACCAGCTCCACATGGTTTTAATGCCTGGCCACAGAGGGACCCATGAGATGTTAAGTGTCACCACTTGGTTCCAGCTCACAGAGACCTTGCATAGGGTTTCTGAGGAACGGCTGGTGGGTTTGAACTACTGAACTTGTGGTTAACAATCCAGTACTTATCCTACAGCACCCCACTAGGATTCTCTATTACAAGATCGTTGTTATTAAGTGCCATTGAGTCAGTTCTAACCCATAATAACCCTGTAATAGGGTTTACAAGGAGTGACATGTGAGTTAGAACCATAGACCTTGAGGTCAGCTGTCTAGTGATTATCCTACAGTAGCACACAAGGATTCCTATTAAAAGATGTTAAGTGCCGTCAAGTCGGTTCCGTCCCATAGTGAGCCTGTATAGGGTTTCCAGGGAGCAGCTGGTGAGCTTGAACCACCAACCTTGCAGTTCAAATGGCTTTGCAGTCTTGCACATTAACCCACAGCACCACATCACGACTCCTATAGGTTTCTACAGAATGCTTTGGATGTGGTCATATTTTTGTCAGCAGTTCGAAACTACCAGCTGTTTCGCGGGAGAAAGATGAGGCTTTCTGCTCCCGTAAAGATTTGCAGCCTCAGAAACCCTGTGCAGGGTCACTATGAGTCGGAACAGACTCTACGGTACTTAACAACAACAACAACATAATCCCCTTAAGGTAATTTTTTTTTTTTAACTCATACTACAGATGAGGAAACCTAAGCTCAGTAATATCACAATATCAAACACTCTTTCCAAATACTTGCAAGCTTTTATCTTCAATGGTCCAATTGATGCTGTGGTCCAAGTCATGTCCTGCTTAAGCTCCCAGTCACAATTAAGGAGATCAAAGGCAGTGTTTTCTTGGGCAGTTTGAGAGCTCTGAAAGTTTTCTATCCACCTTAGCCCAGGGCTGAACACATGGTCATTTGGTGTTGGACAGTACTATCCAATTTAGAGGACATTTTCCTTCCCTCTTTGTTTGTAGCCTGCAGTGATATAGCCATCATGTTCAAATTCAGTGTCTCTCATTGTTGTCTATCAGAGACAGCTCTTGACTTATGTTGACCCCATGCACAACAGAAAACACTGCCTGGTCTTGCACCATCCCCACGATTACCTGGGGATAAAATTGTACTCCACAGGGTTTTCATGGCCTGATTTTTGGAAGTCAATTGCCAGACCTTTCTTACAAGTCAGTCTTAGTCTGGAAGCTCCACTGAAACCTGTTTTAGCAGCGTCATAACAACACACAAGGAACTCTGGTAGCATAGTGGTTACAAATCGGGCTGTGAACCACAAGGTCAGCAGTTCGAAACTACCAGCTGCTCCGCAGGAGAAAGATGAGGCTTTCTGCTCCCGTAAAGAGTACAGCCTCAGAAACCTTGTGCAGGGTCGCTATGAGTCAGAACCGACTAGACGGCACTTAACAACAACAACAACACACAAGCCTCCACTGACAGACGAGTCATGGGTGCTCATTGGCCAGGATTCCAACTCAGGCCTCCCTACTGTGCCACTGGACTCCTTGAATAATCTTTGTTGTTGTTAAGTATCATTGAGTCAGATCCCACTCATAACGACCCTGTATTGGGTTTCCAAGGAGCGGCTGGTAAGTTTGAACCTCCAACTTTGTGGTTCAAACTGACCTTGCAATCCAGTGCTTTACCTGTGCCACACCAGGACTCTACCCTAATTTATAAGGAAACAGTTACAAGAAAAAATTACTATAGGAAAAAAGGTCCGCATGGCAAGCTTATTAAGTGTAGGCTAAAATCACAAGGCACATCTATAAAATAGAGGAATACTAAATATTTCATCCCCAAAAGATAGCACTGGATTATTCTCAAATAACAACAGAATTATAACAGCTTAGTTATTGTTTTTGAAACTTTTGTCTTCCCCCAAAAGACTGTTCCTCTTATCATTGGCAAATAAATCTCATCACTTCTAATGTGTATGCATCCTAGATTTAAGTTTTTCAAAGTGAAACTTGATATGACACATTTTAATGAAATTTCTTATCTTGGTTTATAGTCTTCATTTAATCCTTACATTAAAATACACAAGACAGTGATACTTCACCAAAATTGTAATATGTATGCAAAGCAAAGTATCTAATTAAAGTAGACAGATGATAAAGGTGATGGGAAATTATTTGCAGACAATCTAAACACCCACATATAACTTTAAGATGTCTCTGATCATAAATCTTACTTTCTTTGTGCTCACAAATCAAATGGTTATGCATTCTTATTTGATATTTTCCATAGTTAATAAATACCTGCACATTTAAACAACAAAATGCAAATTATGCCGTCATTGCCATAATGGGCATCTCTGTTTTTCAACCCTTTAATACGGCACTCGATCAACCAAATTTTTCACAAGGTGAATTTTCAATTCAGAACTGTTAATGGATAGCCACCCCGGAACCCTACAACCCTCAAAGATGTTAGTCAGTTTTTTGTGGTGGGCACAAAATTGGTGGTGGTGGTGGTGGCGGTGGCGGCTGTTGCTGTCTAATTGGTTCCAACTCATAGCAACCCCATATAGCATTTATGAGGCTATAAATCTTTAAGGAAGCAAAAAGCCTTATCTTTCTCCTGTGGAGTAACCAAGTCTCTAAGTGCAAATTACCAATCATACAATTACATGTTACCTTGTGAAGAATGTGATCATAGAGAAAACATGCCAAAGAAATGTCCCATTCCTGGATTAGCTACTGTAGGGGTCAATTTTTAAAGGTTAATGTAAGAACTAAAGTCTAATTCCTCTCTTGTTAAGTGCCGCTGAGTTGTTTCCGACTCATAGTGACTCTGTATTTGGTTTCTGAGGAGCGGCTACTGAGTTTGAACCACTGACCTTGTGGTTCAAACCCACCTTGCAGTCCAGTGCTTATCCTACAGTGCCACACCAGGACTCCAATTCCTCTCTGTTGTGAAGTGGCATCGAGTCAGTTCTGGCTCATAGTGACACTGTATAGGGTTTCTAAGGAACAGCTGGTGTGTTTGAACTGCCATCCTTGCAGTTCAAACTGACCTTTTGCAGTCAAGGGCTTATCCTACAGCACCACACCAGGATTCTAATTGCTCTCTAGAGATCATTGATTTGGGGCTTCCCAACTCTCATACTTAATTCTGCATCTAAATTTATTTCTGCTCCCAAGCCACCTATATATCAATTAAAGAAAAAAGAGATACTTGTTTTAAAAGGTTAGGGCATATTAGATAAATGTAGGTGTCCTTGAAAATGCCACACAAAGTAATTCAGATCTACTTTTTAGAAATTTCATTTTCATGTGGTTCTGAAATAACTTTAAACCAATTTCAAAGTAGACTGTTGACCCCTTAAGTCATAGCACTGGGTATAAAGATATTCTGGCAAGAACTTTTAAAATTGTTGTTGTTATTGTTAAGTGCCTTCGAACCCAACAGCAGTCCTATATAGGGTTTCCAAAGAGCGGCTGGTGAGCGGAACTGGCATTGCAGACCAGCGCATTAACCCACAGCGTCACACCAGGACTCCATGGCAAGAACTGATAGGTGGTTAATAATGTACTCCATTCTTATCCAAAAAAAAAACCAAAGGCGAGAAAAGGACTCCCAAAATCTTCAGTACTGCATGTATATTAGAGTCTAAAACAACAGGAACTATATGAAATGTGAAAGACCACTTTCCTTCTATTCCTTTCTACTGAACAGTGAGACAATACAAGAATCATCTCCCTTACCAAGAAGAATCTACTTTTTCTACTAAGGGTATAATAATCAAAAGAGAGGAGATGAAGTATGGAAAGATGTCTATTTGCTTAATGTTTACTGTTCTACAAGTTATCTACGGGATTCTTTGAACATGTATTTTTCTTTAGGTCTTGAATTTAGCTGGATGGTCTTTCCCTCCACCTCAAGGGGAAACAGATGCATATGCATAGGGAACAGTCACAGTGTCTCCTTACAGAGGAAGGAAGCCTGATCAGAGTAAGACGGTGAGACAGAAAGAAAAACCACCTGCTCTGTAAGCTTTTCAAGGATACCTGTTTTGTAAATATAAAACTCGGAGAAGGTAGTGTTTGTTTCTTAAATTAGAAAAGTAACTGTTTGTAATCCTGGTCTCACAGTACTCTGCACACCAGTGGTAAATCACCTTTGTGAGGCCTCACACAAAGGTACTTGCATCTGGAGCCCAGTTTGTGAATTAAGCAAGGACAGAATGTATCAGTGAACGAATGAGTTAACAACTGAAAAGAACAGATTATCTATGCAAGATGCCATTCCTTCACTTGATAATGAGATGCGTCAGTCACTCTGTTGTGGTATGAACATTTCAGTTTAAAACAAAGACATGAGGAGAACGACCTAAATGTGGACTGTTACAGAAACAGTGAAGGGAGACAATTACATTTTTTAAATAACAATTCCAACAATGCTACATAACTTCCTGCACAAATTGGAGAGGCTCTGGGCTGTGGGTGACCTTGGCTGGAATTGATCTCACTTGAAGAGGCCTCCTGAGGAGCCATGAGAAGGTGCTGCTGAAGCAGGAGCAACCTTTCCTGCAACTGTCTGCAGTTACATAGTCCAGACAGGGTTTATGAGAAGCACCATCATGTTTGGGACAGACCTTGAGATCTGATGGAAATTTGGGTTCTGTTGTCTACGAGAACTGAACTCTACAGAATTGAACTTAAGTCACCTCTAAATGGACTCAAACGTATGGAATCTGCCTCCCTACAATAACCTCAGTATTAGAAATACTAATTCTTTTGAACTGCAAGGTTGGTAGTTCAGGCTCACCAGCTGCTCCTTGGAAACCCTACACAGGGTCACTATGGGTTGGAATCGAGTCAGTTCCCACTCACAGCGACCCAGTATAGGGTTTCCAAGCAACAGCTTGTGGGTTTGAATCATCAACCTTGTGGTTAACAGTCTAATGCTTACCCCAGGAGTCCCGCTCTAGTATGGTAGATGCAAAAAGAAGTATGGCTCCTGCTTTCTGCTAATTTGCACTCTTGTATCATGTGGTTTGTCTTTTAAATAGTCAGACCATAAAGCAAAGCATTTAGAATGCAAACTCCTTAAAAGTGGAAAGCTTGTCTTATTATTTTACTTTGCATAATCTCCCATAGTACACAGTATGTTGTATGTATAGAAACACCTGCTGATCTGATATGATTGCATGCTGAAATCACCAGAGGTCCACAGTCTCCTATCTAAAACTCTTAGGTCTAGATGCGTTTTGGAATTCAAAATTTTTCAGATTGTGAAAACGTGCTAGGGAAGTCCTAAGGGTTTCTACAATACCTCCAGCAGGGTATGGTACAGAATTCCATCATCAAACACAGATTTCTACAATGTAAAGTATGAACATTCACTATGGAAAGTAATGATTACAAATGATGTCATAAGTGCCAGCTGTCTAGGTCAGTTTTGTTACAAAATGAGTTTTGTAGAGCTTTTGAGACTGGAGGATAACAGACTATTGACATATTGTATAAACCACACGAGTGCCAGGCGTTCAGAGACGAAAGGAATCAGCATGAGCCATGGAAAGAGGAAGGTTAGACAGTACTAGTGAAGACTCAGAATTTACAGGTGAAATAGAAGACTCACTTGACCACACTGAGGATGACAGAGAGAGGTTTGGTGAGCTCAGTTAAGAGGACCAGGCTGCATAGTCCCAAGCATCTAGTGACACCAGATCCAAGATCATAAGAGCAACCCAGTAAAAAACAGGACCTGAGAAATATTAACCTGGCCCATCATGATCACAATGAGTGTGGCCATATCCTCCTAGCCCAGAAAATGCAGGGTTTTCCTACTAACAGTAGGGAGCAGAGAGGATTTATGAAAGAAAAGTAGAAAACAGCCCCAGGCCTAAATCAAGTCTGCAGAAGTTGGAAGTCTGCATAAAAGGAGAGAGTAATGAGGAAATAAGAGTAAATGTAGGCTGTACACTTCATTAGTGCCTGAGGGACAAGCAGACATATTTGTCTGTGGAAAGGATAGCAGTGTGTAGAATAATAGCAGAGATTATTACTATAGATTGAGGAGTGAAACAGATCACATTCCATTCAGGAAGACAGCACAATACACAAAAGCATAATGAAAGGAGAAAGGAATGCCAGTTCCATTGGAGAAGGGTATTAGAGGGGCCTGCTAAAGGGAGAAAGGATTGTTGTTGTAGAGAGCACAAAGACTGTAAGCCCTCCCCCTACCCCACCCCACCCCACCCCGGTGAGGAGTGAGCAGCTCATGTTACAGATTGAAACAATTGTGAGGTTGAGAGAAGGGACAGGACCAAAAGCAATGAGGAAGACTCCTACAAGAGAAAGATGAATATCAAAGAGAGGAATCCAGAAATCTGCTTGAAAGGATCAAGCACAATCACAGGTGAAAAATCCATTAGAGGTGAAAGTTGCTCACGGTCTGAAAATGACAAGATGCAGCAAAACGAGTGGGGTTAAATGTTATCACATGGAGGAAAACACGGATGCTCATGTGAAGAAGATAAAGAGCAGCTGCAGGTTCAGAAATAGACCTTCCTTGTTCACAGAGATGAAGCATGTTGCATTAAAGAAGAGTGGCATGCACTTGGAAGACGACTCATTTTCCTCACAGACTTGGAATGAGTTACACATCAAAGAGAATGAGCACCATCTGTGTATAAAGGAAAAGGCCTAATGTTTGCTTTTGACTGTAGCCTGTTTTTCTGTTTTGTTTTAAATGTTGCATTTCTGTGTAAGTTGTCTGAAGAAGGAAAAGAATGCACTAAATGGTGTTGTTGTGAAGTGTCGTCGAGTCGGTTCCGACTCATAGTGACTCTGTATAGGGTTTTCAAGGAGCATCTGGTAAGCTTGAACTGCTGACCTTGCAGTTCAAATGGGCTTTGCATTCTGGCGCATTAACCCACAGCACCACACCAGGACTCCTTTGTTGTTGTTTGTTGTTGTTGTTGTTGTTGTTAAGTGCCATCGAGTCGGGTCCGACCCATAGCGACCCTGTACAGGGTTTCCGAGGGTGTTGTTGTTTAGTGCCGTCTAAAATCAGGAGTTAGCAGTTCAGATCTTCCAGTTGCTCTGCAAGGAAAAGATTAGGCTTTCTGCTCTGATAGAGATTTATAGCCTCAGAAACCCTATACAGTGATGTGAGGAACCACCTCATCAGCACAGCAGCACCACCACCACCTATGTGTTCTGTTGTGTTCAATGAAAAAATGAGTCTCCCATCATTGTGCATGGTAAATGGAACATCAAGGAAACAAGCCAACAGGAAAAATACCCTCCTGTTAACAATTTGGGTGGAAAATTCTATAGCAAATATAGCACCATCAAGGATGAAACTTTCTTAGCACATTATAATTCAATATAAAGACCCACTCTATTTCCTCTTTTTTAAAATCGTTTTTGAACACCAAACCATCTTATATTTAACGTGTTGCAGAGAAATATGGTTTTTAAATTAGTGCATAAAGAAGACAGGTGGTGGTTGTGTACCATAGAGTCAATTCCAACTCATTGTATAGGGTTTCCAAGGCTATAAATCTTTATGGGAGCAGAAAGTTTCACCTTTCTCCTGCGGAGCTACTGGTAGGTTCAAAGTGCTTTCTGTGAAACAGATTCCAGGTTAACTTTGGACCTTTTAAATGTATACAAATAGTTAGAAAGGATCTTCTTTTTATTTTTATTCTCCATCCAAATTCAAATACCTAACTCTTGGTGTGGTGCTATAGGATAAGCATTGGACTACTAACTGCAAAGTTGGTAGTTCAAACCCACCAATTGTTCCTTAGAAACCCTACACAGTTTTGTTATGAGTCAGAACTGACTCCAAGGCACTTAACAACAATGAATTATTGATATTAAAGTATTGATAAATACTTCTTTTAAATTGTTGTTGTTATGTGCCGTGGAGTCAATTCCGACTCATAGCGACCCTGTACAGGGTTTTCAAGGCTATAAATCTTTATGGGAGCAGAGAGCCTCATCTTTCTCCCACGGAAGACCTTGAGATTCCCAGCCCACCACTACACTATTTTAACTTAGCTCGTTTAAATTTCTGTATCAAGGGCCTAGAACATGAGTGGTACATGCAAAAACTTGAGTGTGTAGGTAGATGGAGAGGGAAATAATGCTGAGAGGCATTGGAGCAGGGGTGGGGAACATCTGGCCCAAGGGCCATACAAGACCCTTGAAATCATTCGTTCTGACCCTGCCAAAGCAACCGCAGTTCCCACCATCATATTAGAGGTGAGTTCATTAAGTGTTTGACCAAATATGTTGTTGTTGCTGTTAGATGCCATCGAGTTAGTACCAACCCATAGCGACCTTATGAACAGTAGAACGAAACACTGCCCGATCCTGGGCCAACCTCACTATTGTTGCCACGCTTAAGTCCATTGATGCTGCCACTTGGCCACTCCATCTCATTGGGGGTCTTCCTCTTTTTCTCTGACCCTCCACATTACCAAACATAATATCCTTCTCCAGCAACTGCTTCCTCCAGACAATATGTCCAAAGTATGAGAGACAAAGTTTGGCCATCTTGGCATCTAAGGAGCACTCTGGCTGCACTTCTTCCAAAATGGATCTATTGGTTATTTTGGCAGCCCATGGCACTTTCAATATTCTCCTCCAACACCATAACTCAAAAGCATCAATTCTTCTATGGTCGTCCTTATTCACTGTCCAGCTTTCACATGCATATGAGGTTATTGAAAACCCCATGGCTTGGGTCAGGCACACCTTAGTCCTCAAGCTGACATCTTTGCTCATCAACACTTTAAAAAGGTCTTGTGCAGCAGATTTGCTTAATGAAATACGTCGTTTGATCTCATGACTGCTGATTCCATGAGTGTTGATAGTTGATCCAAGAAGAATGAAGTCCTTGACAACTTCAATCTTTTCTCCGTTGATAAGAAATGTTGTTTATTGGTCTAGTGGTGAGGATGTTTGTTTTCTTTACATTGAGATGTAATCCATATCGAAGGCTGTGCTCTTTGATCTTCATCAGTAAATATTTTAAGATTTACAGCCTCAGAAACTAACTTGACAGTACACAACCATGGCCACCACCAATCTTTACAGAAGATCACTGCCACGGTTTTCTCCAGAGGAGTGGCAGGGGGTGTCTCTGTTAATAGCAGAACAATTAACCATTGAGCTGCCGATGTTTCTACCTTAAGATGGTAGTGGTGGTGTACACTGTCAAGTCAGATCTGACTCATAGCAACCCTGTATAGGGTTTTCAAGACTAAATCTTTACAGGAACAGAAAGCCTCGTATTTCTCCTGTGGAGCAGCTGGTAGATTCAAACTGCTGACCTTGTGGTTAGCAGCCCAATTCGTAACCCACTATGCCAACAAGTCTCCTTACCCTAAGATAACAGGACTTAAAAATTCTACTTGTAAAACTTCTGAAGAGAGGTCATGAAATATATCAAGTGTCCAGAATTTCTTTGTTGTAAAAAAAATACATCATTTGTTGGATCTATATTTAATTTAAAACAAGAAGAGAAAACTCAGATTATTTAGTGATTGCAGCAAAATGCCTGACTGTTTCCCTATTTTGTGAAACGCTGAAAAAAAATCTACCTCAAGTACTTGGCTATAAGTCTGTGCAGCAGATCTTTAACAAGGCAAGCTGGAAGAAGTGAGTTGTTCTGAGCAAATACTCATACATGCATGTTAAGTTGTATGTATGAGTCTTTTTTACCTACCAGGAGATGACATAGATATTTCAACTGTTTTTGATTTGAGAGCCCCACCCCCACCTTCTGTGCAGTGGAGTCATATGATATTTCCTTATAAATAGTTTTCAAATGGCACTGCACACCTGAGGTGGGAACCCTGTCCTATAGAGACGTAAACATACCTGATGTGTTGAGAAAGGATGCTGTATTAAATTGCAGAAGCTAAGTATCTTGGGAGCATCCAGACGTGGGCTAACACAGCTACTAAAGTCTGAGATTCTTGATAAATCAAAAGCAGTAGACTTGTTTAGGTCTTTTCATCTGCGGAATGCTAACGTGTTAGTGTAAGAAGAGCCTCAAGAATTATCCAGTTTAAAAAAAAAAAAAAAAAATTTATCCAGAAACAGATGCTCTCCTTTCAAATGAAGGAAGCATTCCAGAGACACTAAGGGCTTTCTCCGAGGATCCACTCCTGAAAGAGCTGGAACACAAATCTAAATTCATGTTCTTTAACGTCAAGGTCAGTGATTTTTCCAGTACTTACAATACACAGTGAACTCTCAAGCCAGACTACCTGGATAGTAATCCCATCTCTCAGAGCTCTGTGACTCTGATGTAGTCATTTGACTTTGAGATTCAGTTTGCACATCCGTAAGATAAGGCAGCACTGGGCTCGAACATAACAACAATTGTGTGGATGGCATAGGGCCAGGCAACGTTTCATTCTGCTGTGCATAGGGTTGCTATGAGTCGGAGCAGATGCAACGAAAATGAAGACGAAGATAATAGCATATGCATGACAGGTTGTTATGAGCATTACATGAGCTATCCTACGTAAAGCACTTAGAAGAATGCCCTGCATGTAATAAACGCTAAATAAATGTAAGCTATAAAGACAGCTTGTCAGGCAGCAAGGTATAGAAGATCCAAATGCAGAAGCTGTTTAAGAGACAGGATCTTGAAGTTACTTAACCCCTCGAAGATTGAGTTTTCTTATCTATAGAAAGGAGAAAATACTATTAACTTAGAAGGTGAGTATAAGGATTAACTGGAATCATTCATATGACGTGTTTACAACAATGCCTGGCATATAAGCAGTGCTCAATACATATTTTTTACAATACATATAATTCAGTGAAAGCTCTACCTGTTCTTATCAGCAACTCACTTCCCCACTCTTACTGCTTTACTTCCCCACTCCTGCTGCTTTCATCCTCTACCATACCGTTCATCTCTCTCTTATCTCTACATCCAATAAAGAAGAATGGAGCAGGAGATTTATTCTTCAGTATTAAACATGGGAAGGAAGGAAAACAGTATAAAGAAAAAAGATTTCATCTAAAATATTCTAATATATTTCATCTAATAAATTCATCCCAGTTATCAATGGATGACAGAGGACACTGTAAAGAGAGGGAAAAGGGGACACACAAACACATTTGAGTAATCCGTGTACCAGTTATGACCTTAGCATAGTATAGCACTGGTGGTGGTGGTGGCTGCATGCCATGAAATCAGTTCCAACCCATAGCAACCTTGTATAGGGTTTCTGAGGCTGTAAATCTTTACAGGAGCAGAAAGCCTCATCTTTCTTCCATGGAGCATCTGGTGGACTCAAACTGCTGACCTTGCGGTTAGCAGTCTAACATATAACCATTCTGTCATTACACCATCAGGGCTACTAAGATATACCACTGTTGGTGTAGTTAAGTACCATCGAGTCAGCTCTGACTCACGGCAATCCTGCCCAGGGTTTCTGAGGCTCTTAAATCTTTAAGGGAGCAGAAAGTCTCATCTTTTTCCTGCTCCCCTAATATAGCACTACTTCTGCCAAATGCAGGGCTAGCTATGAAATGAACTGAGAGGAAGATGCTCTTTTCTTATACAAGGTTGGTAGTAGTGTGCATTGGCATAAACTCTCAATTTGTTGAGAGGCAATTTGGTAATAGCCATCAAAATTAAAGTTCATATATCTATGAATTTACATTTTGGAGATTCATCTAATAGATATGCTTTCACTTACATAAAAATTTATGTTTATAAGTTATCACTGCTGGGTAATATAAACCTATTTCGCTAAATTCTTGGTTCAATATCTTAGGTGTCTCACTAGTTCCTAGTCTGAAAATAAAGTGATATCTTTACATTAAACCCTGGAAATTGAGTAAATGGAGTAATCATAAACAACTTTAAAATATATGTGTTTATATTTTCTATGATAGCATATTTTACTTATCCTTGAGCATGAATTGCAAGTGAAAAATGCTTTTGGACAATATGTCAAAATTTCGTAGTATTGTGCTTAATGCCAAACTATTATTTTAAAACAAGCATTTTGAACATCCAACTGTACTCCTAGTTTAGAAATTTTGTAATCATGCTTATAAACCAGTTCAATTCAGGGGTCCTGGGGTGGTGCTGTAGGATAAGCACTAGACTGCTAACTCTAAGGTTAGAGGTTCAAACCCACCAGCCATTCCTCAGAAACCCTATGCAGGGTTGGTGGCTATGACTCAGAATGGACTCAACAGTTCAAGGAACCCTGGTAGCTCACAGAGCAGTGGGTTAAGCATTGGTCTATTAACCCAAAGTTTCGGAATTTGAACCCAGGAGCTGCTCCCCAAGAAAAAGATGAAGCAGTCTGACTGCAAAGATTTCTAGCCTCAGAAACTCTGCTCTACTCTGTCCTAAATGGTCACTAGGACTTAGAATTGACTAGATGGCAGTTGGTTATAGACCAGTTCATACTGCATTTTTACTTTATGTGTTTTCTTCCTTAAAAATCAAGTGTCTTCCAAATGACTAGATACATCGATGTATTTGGCTACTTTGGTTGACCTGGACTGTGAAGTCTAAACAGAGGGAGGCATGAAAACATCGTGTAGTACAGGAGACTGCTTTCCTTGGAAGTTTCCTCACTCGTTTACTGTTGTTGTTGTTGTTAAGTGCTGTCAAGTTGGTTGACTCATGATGACACTGTATAAAGTTTCTGAGGAGTGGCTGGTAGGTTTGACTCACTTGTGGTTAGCAGTCCAGTGTTTATCCTACAGTGCCATATCAGGACCCTCACTCACTAATCCCCATTTATTAATAACCTTTTATTCTTTCACAGAATTCATGGTCGTCTGTTCAACTTCTCCCTCAATCTGCTTTCTAATTTGTCTCTAAGCTTTATGCCTCTCCCCAGAAAAAGGTAGGAATGAGGCTTTTGTTGTTGTTGTTGCTTTAATAAGTATGACAACAAACCGAAAGGAGAGTAGGTCAGTTTTTTAAGTAACTGGTTTCATTTGTCTACTTATAGTGAACATATCATTTTTACTCAATGACGTGTAGGGTTGCAACTCTCAAAATTAATGTTGTTGTAGATAGTAGTAATGCACTTTAGTGAGGTGAAGCAGTTGAGCATCATGCTCTCAGAGGTTTCTCCCACAACACCTCCTACCAATAAAATAACATTAGACTGTAAGATAAGCATTGGACCCCAAGGTTGGTTTGAACCATAAGGTCGGCAGTTCAAACTCACCAGCCTCTCCTTGGAAGCCCTATACAGGGTCACTATGAGACAGAACCAACTCAACAGTACTTAACAACAACAACCAAAAACATTACTGTTGTGTTAAATGATGTCAAGCATGTTCCAACTCATAGAGATCCTGTATAGGGTGGTTTCCAAGGATCAGCTGGTGGGTTTGAATCACCAACCTGATGATTAGCAGTCCAGTGCTTATTCTAAAGCACCACACCAGGACACCAACTACATCAATGTTGTTTTCTTGTAAGTGCCGTGGAGTCGGTTCCAACTATATGTAATAGAGTTTCTGAGGAGAAGCTGGTAGGTTTGAACCACCGACCTTGTGGTTCATAGTCCAATACTTATCCTATAGCACCTCACTGGTGGTAGTGGTGGTTATGTACTGTGGAGTCGGTTCCAACTCAGCCACCCAGTATAGGGTTTCTGAGGCTGTAAATCTTTACAGGAGCAGAAAGCCTCATCTTTCTCCCACAGAACTGCTGGTGGTAGTTTAGAACTGTTGACCATGAGATTAGCAGCCCAACTCGTAACTAGTACAGGAGTCCTCGAATGCAAACCCACTGCCATCATGTCGATTCTGACTGTAAATCTTTATAGGAGTAAACAATCTCATGTTTCTCCCACAGAGTGGTTGGCAGGTTTGAAGCACTGACCTTGCTGTTAACAGTCCAATGCCTGTCCCATAAGCATCAGGACTCCATGCCAATATGGTAATTAGTCTTTATCATACAAATAATCCCCACATGTAGTTATCTTCTTAAATGGCTTTTTGCTCATCATAGAATTTCAATTTTAATTGACCTTCAATTTTATAAAGTGAATGTAGTTATAGAACGCAAAATTACTTGAACTTTCCTAATGAATTACATTTTTAAAATAGTTTATTTTCCCCAAATTTGTCTCTTATATTTATCATGGCTATTAACTTATTATCTGCTCCAATATTTGTTTCAAAGGTGGCTTTGCCTTTGTCTTTAATTTCTTCTTTAATCCTATGGCAATTCTCTTTGCCTTATATCTAGTAGCTGAATCATACATGTAATTCATTTGGTTCGGTAATTTATAAGAATAAATCTATGTAAGTATGTAAGCACAGTGTAGACACTTTATATATACACGATACATGTAGTTATAAGATGCAAATTTTGTAAAGACAGATGAATGTGTGTGTGTGTGTGTGTGTGTGTGTGTGTGTGTGAAATGACATCCACTCGGTTCTGACTCATAGTGACCCTATATAGGGTATCAGAGGAGCAGTTGGTGGGTTTGAACTGTTGACCTTGAGGTTAGCCATTCAGTGCTTATGCTACAGCACCATATTAGTACTCTAAAAGCTTAGGATATTACCAGAGAGAATTAGCCCAAAGTTCTAGACCATTACTATTAAGTAAATATAATTTTCTCCAAGACATTCAAAAGCCATATTTACTCATGACTAAAAACCTATCTCCTTGCTACACCCAGGGTGTCTCTTAAGGCAGACTTCAATCTAGATGGGATACCAGAGAATCTCAAATCAGAAAAAAAATCAGGTAGGCACAGAAACCTGAAATAATCTAAGAATTTCTTTTATGCTAGTTTCCAAGTTTACCTCCAACTAAAAGCTATTTTAATCTTGTCCTAATCACATAAGATCTACAAACATACCACCCTGAATTACATCGGATCTCGTCTGATCTCGGAAGCTAAGCAGAGTCGGGCCTGTTTAGTACTAGGAGTCCTAGTGTAGTGCTGTGGGATAAAGCACTGGACTATAAGGTCTATTTGAACTGCAAGGTCAGCAGTTCAAACTCACCAGCAGCTTTTTGGAAACCCTATACAGGGTCATTATAACTTAGAGCCGACTAACATCACTTAATAACAACAACCACATAAGAATCTTTTCCATAAAGGAAAGACGTATATTATTAGTTCTCAGTTCAGTTTGGGGATTATCCAATTTCCTTGCTGCTCATTCTTTTCTTCTTTAGTTGCCTGTCTATAATAAAGTGAAAAGGATCTAATTAGAAAATGGGCATGTGAGCCATTCTACTGTTGCCCTGTGTGCAGTTTCCTTCTCTTCCCAGGCACTTGAGAGGGTTGCATTTTCCTACTCCTTTAACTTGTTTTGAGAGAGATGAGACTATCATAAAGATTAACCACCTCAGAAATCCTCCGTAGGGTGGCTAAGAGTCGGTACCAATTCCCTGGCAAGGAGTTTGGTTTGGTTTGGTTTGGGGGACTTCCTTTAGCCTATAAAATGGGAGCAGAAGTGACATGCCCTTAAGGTTGAAGTATTTCGTTGTGGGTACTTAATTCTCTAGTCTGTCAGTCACCTCTTCCAGTGAGTGTGGGACAGTGTAGTACAACCCTCAGTCTGTAAATGGAGGACAGCTGCCCTGGAGATTCACCAAGACTTGCAGCAGACTTTGCATATGTGGGAAAACATCTTTGTCATTTTTAAACCCCTGAGATGCTGCAGCATAACCAAGCCTATCCTGACTGATACAAGGGACACTTACAAGTTGCCACTCTTTAATAGCTTTGTAAAAATTTGGGCAGGGTAGGATAAGCTGGGTTATTGCTTTGTAAATTAGTGGAATTGAGTTTTTTCACTCTTCTCTTACTATGGATACCTAAGAAATAGTTTTTTGTTGTTAAGTGCCATCAAGTCGGTTTCAATTTATAGCAAACCTGTATACGGTTTCCATGGAGTGGCTGTTGAGTTTGAACCACCAACCTCGTGGTTAAAATGAACCTTGAGGTCCAGTGCTTATCCTATAGTGCCACACTTTTTTGTTGTTGAGTGCCATCGAGTTGGATCCGACCCATAGCGACTCTATACAGGGTTTCCGAGGAGCAACTGGTGAGCTTGAACTACCAACCTTGCACTTCATATGGCTTTGCAGTCTGGCGCATTTACCCACAGCACCATACCAGGACTCTATAAATTGACTATAGTCATATAAATGAAAAGAAGACCACTTAAAAAAAGTTTTAAACTTGCTCATCAGTAGGAGGGCTAGCATGACTTAGTCATGAAGGGCAGTTTTTCACAGGCTAGAGGGTGGACACATGTTGACATGGTGATAATGCAGGCATACATCACAAGTGGGAGATTGGCAGAGTAAAGATGAGGGTAGCAAGGACACCAGCAAGAAAGCAAGAGTTAAAGTGACTAAAAGTAAATATTGTTGTACATGGAGGGGATTGGAATCATTGTAATAAGATGAAGTTTATGATTTGTTAAATGTAAAACTGATGATCTGCTCAGTAAATTTTTGCTCAGTTCTCAATAAAAAATTTTAAAACATTAGAAAAAAAAGCTTTAAGCTTAATCTTTTAAAATATCCCAAATGAAGGTAAAAATTATGTGTATATGCATACTTTCAGCCTCAGAAGTTTCAACATTATTTTATGAAACACATTTGGCTGCAATTCAGACCAGGCAACTTCCCAAATATTGTTCTTAAAATAGAGTATATTAATCATTATTAATTCATTATGGTATAGCTAACAAGTTTATGAGGTACAGTGCTCTTTCAAAGTAGCCAGGTTACGTACTGTTTCAATCTTTTTCTACCATTTTCTTCAAGCATTCTAACCAGTTGTTTTTCTGGTCCTTTTAGGAAAACCAGTTTGGAAAACTTGTTCTCATTCCCTAAGTAGTGAAGACCAAAAAGGCTACGTGAACAACTCCTTGTGACTGAAGACCTTCCATGAAAAGGGTACTGTGGACAGCAAAACTTTTTTGGAAAAACTATGTTTAAAGGGTATTATCTTCTTATTGATTACAGTTAAGCTGAGGCAAGTTAATTGTAAAAATTTTGATAATTAATGATGAATTAGGCATGAAACGTCCAGCTATACCAATGTGCTTTTGGCGTAAGACCTCCCCTTGAGTAACATGGCTGTCTTGAATTACGATGTGTACTGGTGATGGGAATATGGAGAAAGCAACCCTCTTTGAAGGCTGACAATGTAAATCCCAGGGTGACACAAGGTAGTCAACAGCTCAGAGAAAGTAAGACAAAGGACTCCACATGGGAAGATAGAGTCAAGGCATAGTATTTTAAATGTTTAGCTAATGAAATTATATTTAATAAAATTTAATATTTGCATTTTAAATACAAATTAAATGTCTTACTATCCAGATTTTAGAAAATGATAGATACATAGAGACAAGGTATAGATTTTTTTCTTTTTTTTAAGTTATAAAGAGTAACAGATTTGCAGAGGCCTTTCTTGGAACTATGGGATTTTGCTAATTTTCAAATCTTCATTCGAGGCAGAAGTTTTACTAACTTTAGATGTAATGCATAACCACATCAGAAATATGTAGGCACTTAGAAAAGTATTGCTACTAACTAGCAAACTAAAAGTGTTTTTTTGTTTTGTTTTGTTTTTTAAAAGCATTTAAACATATATCTATGGTCAGTGGATGGTTGCAGTTAAGTTCTCTCA
>NW_006408579.1:16775803-16781424 GCF_000296735.1 Chrysochloris asiatica
GTACAAAGGGCTGTCTTGTGAGAATTTTATTGGGAAACTTTACCCTATCCAACCTCCAACACTAATCTTGCCCCTTCAAAAATTTGTTTTGTTATTAAGAATCAAAGATCGTTTAAAAAGAACACGATTTAAGTCTCCCAAGGATATAAAAACTGCCATTTTGACGTTGATGTGCTGTAAAGCAAAGAGCACTGAATTTTTCAGGAAAGTATCAACAACACCTTCACATTATTTTTGCTTAATAAACAAGTCAACGATTTTGTAGCAATACTTTGTGATTCACCCTAGTACAACTACATCTTGTTCCTTTGCAGTTAAGGCTTCTTTTTGTTTCACATATAATAATTCTTTATTCTTCTTTGTCAAATGTGTGTGTGTGTTTATTTACTTATTTAATTTTTAGACCTACTTTGCTAGTATTTTCAGTTCTCACTTGTTCCATCTCTGCTGTTGGATAATCTTTTCCTGATTCTGAATTACCCATTTATTTTAACATCTACGAAGATTTGAAAATCCTGTCAAAGCATTATGTATTCAAATAAATGAAGTTACAACATTGCATAGAGAAGAAAAGTCACTATGACATGTAAATATTCATGAATTGAATCATCATCTATAAAATGAATCCCCGTTCTATTGTTCTCTACATAATTCCTGCTCATTACCATGAAAATCTTTACCTTGAGTCTCTCACTAGTCACCAAATGTTGTGACCATCCAATGTCAGTAAACAGTAAATGAATTTTAAAGTGATGCTACAAATCTTGCAAAGACTAAGTAATTTCATGAAGTGAATGTCTGTGATGCTGGATTATTGTTCAAGCACAGGGAAGGCTGATAAAAACAAATGAAGATAGAAGGCCATAGGCCCTTCATAAGAGAAAGTTCAGTTTCAAAGGGTGAAGCTGTTGAATTTTAACTTTATGACACAGCTACAAAAATCAAACATGCAATCATCCAATTTTGATAGAAATATTAAAACAACCTTACTCACTGATTTATTTTTTACTTTAGGAATTAATATGTATATTTGGAATTATGATCTAAATTTACCTAAAGATAAAAGCTAGGAAAATAAGTTTGTTACTTTCAATGGTAATAATCCTTAGCAAATACAGATCTCCAGTGATCTCCCAGGTGCTTACAAACATGGTTTACAAACCTCATTCTGGCCCAACCTGTTTCCAGAATTCTGAATATTGCTTTATCTATAGTGATATTTGGAGTCCTGGTGTGGCACTGTGGGTTAATATGCTGGACTGAAAAGTCGGTTTGAACCACAAAGTCGGCGGTTCGAGCTCACCAGTTGCTCCTGAGAAACCCTATACACAGTCATTATAATGGGTCAGAACTTAACAACAAAAGTGATATTGACCTGCCTATTCATTTTTACATTCACACGCTTCAAAAGCCATTTAATACAAGAGAACATTTAAAGAAAGAAGACTGTATTTCTAAAAATAGCTACATTTTTTTCAGTCCCACATATCCTTCTAGAACACTTTCACACCTCTATCGAGTGGTGAAGTCTATTGCAGCTTTCTTTGTACCTAGGTGGGCCTTTGTGACTGCCTTAACTACTAAGAGTATGATGTAATGTTATGGTAATATAGTTTTTATCTGTCTCTTTCTCCCTTAGAACATGCACCTCTGAAATCCTGAGCTATCACACAAGATGTTGATTTACTCAGAAGTCACATGATAGAGTGATCCTATAGAGACCATAAATAGAAACAGATGCTTGAGGACAGTAAACTGTTCCAGCTCACAGCTGAATCTGTTTCCTCAGTACAGGCATCAGAGTTAGTAATCATATAACTAGAACCCAGCCACCAGTCCCACTGCAAATCTGTGAATAACTCTGAGCAAGAAAGGTTAAGCAGCACCCAGTCAATAGTTCCTATAATCATGAGAAATAATAATAAAATGATTATTATTCTTTTTAAATCACTAAAGCTCAGGTGGATTGTTAGGTAGAGATAAGGAATCATCATGTTTCATATCTGGAAGTGGCGGGCTGCTGTATCAAAACCTAAAACATGTGTCAGTGACTTGGGGACCAGGTGACATACAAAAGTTGGAAGGGCCTTCAAGAGACTGCTAATAGAAGATTGACAGTTTTCAAGGAAACTGCAGATGAAGGCAGCTTAAAGGAGGGTTAGGAAAATGTTACTGGAAACTAAAAGGAAAGGAGATTTTTGTTATCTGGTGAGAGAAAGATTAGCAATACTGTGAGCTATGATATTGTGAAAAATACAAACATAAGGGTAAGTCAAAAAGTATTGCTATAAAACCACAAAAACCTTTAGTAAACAAAAATATCAAAATGTGATGCTATTGCTTCTCAACATATTCTCCATCTAAATTTAGACACATCTGAAGAGTGTTTCATCTAATTCTTCCTCCAAGAATTCTATACTCTTCAATTTATAACACATCAAAATGCCAAATTTGTCATCCTCAGGAGACCCAAACTGCCAACAAGAACAGAATTATTCAGTTATAGAGCACTTTAAAACACAAATATACATCCACGTCACATCTTGTGAAGCCAAACCATATCACATGTTCATTAGAAATTGTTATATATAAAAACTGTATAGGAATGAGGGAATAATGCCCAAGAACAAATTTGGCACTGGACTACCACAGTTATACTAAAACAATGTGTACCTGTTTGCCAACACACCCTTCCCACAGCAAAGTATTTTTTGTAAGCCATTATCCTATTTTTTTTCAACAGCAAAAATATAAAATTAATTGTCAGAGTGGCACATATAAACATATCTTGTAGAGGGAAGGCACAGTTGGCAAACAAATGTAGAAAGTGCATGTTATTTTCATAAAACACAGTAATTAGATGCAGCACTTTGAGACATTAGGTCAGAAGATAATAATAAAAGAAACAGAGACAAAAATAAAATAACTTTACATGTAAATTGCTATTACAAAGCCAACAAATATAACAGTAGATTAATAAAATATAAATGGGGTTATTAATAATTATAATGGATCACCTAGTGGCTCTGAAAGATAAACACTGGACTGACAACAACAAGGTCAGTGGTTCAAGACCAATAGCCACTCTGCAGGAAAAAGATGAGGGTTTCTGCTCCCAAAAAGATTTACAGTCTTGGAAACCCTACACAGGGTTGCTATAAGTCAAAGAAAACTCAACAGTACTTAGCAACAACAATAATTATAATGCCAACTCTTAGCATTTTATCTTTTTCTTTTTCAGCCTTAATGAAATTTATCAAAAGTAACATTAATTAAAATATTAATAGAATAAAAACCCATAATATTATATATTTTGCAGCAGCACAAATAAGACTATAACACTATTTGGTTTAAATACTATTCACTACCCATACCCTGTTCTCAAAGAACTGGGCTACATTTTTCATATTATTTGTGACTGTCTGGTGTGGCACTGTGGGTTAATGTGCTGAACTGCAAGGTCAGTTTGAACCACAAGGTTGGCAGTTCAAGCTCACCAGTCACTCCTTGGAAACCCTATACAGGTTAGCTATGTATAGATCAGAACCCACTCAACAGCACTGAACAACAACACACAACAGTGTACCTCAATGTAAAGAAAACAGAAATTCTCACAACTGGACCAATAAATAAACTTCATGATAAATGGAGAAAAAAATTGAACTTGTCTTCATTTTGTTTGGGTCCACTATGTATCTTCAAGAAGTCAAACAATATGACTTCAGGCAAGATGACAGATGAGGCAAACATACCACAGGCACCCTCTACAACAAAGACATAAAGACTAAATTACACAGACATAGATGAAAATTTCAGAACCCGAACATCAGAGGAAAGTTTAGAGAAATGGATTGAATGCCTGCTGGGAGTGGAACCTGAGAAGAGACAGTGAAAAAGGCAGACTGACAGATGAATAGCAGCTTTGTCAACAGAAAGTGACAGAGTAGATTCACACAGGTGACAGGAAAGGGGACAGTTGGTGAGAACCTAAGAACAAATCAACATATAATCAATTAAATACAAATACACCAATCCCACAATGTCTCAGAGACAACAGACAATTTTAGCTTACACAGAGAAGAAGAGAATAGCTCAAACAAATGACCAAGATGTAGAGCCAGAAGAAGTTTCTAAGGAAGAAAAGGTAATAGAACTAACTGAAAAATATTTCAAAAGAATGATAATTAGGTACTTTCAAAGGATACAGGAAGATCAAAGGAATCAAGGAAAAACCAGAAAAAATTTAGAAGGATTCAGGAAAATTTAGAAGGATACAAGAAAAAAAAAAAAAAAAAAAAAAAAAAAAAAAATGCAAATTTTAAAACAATACAAAACCTTAAACTAGAAATCCAGAAGATTAATCCTAAGAATTCAGAAATGGACAATACACTTACAGGACAAAGGAGTAGATTTGAAGCAATGGTAGCCCGAATTAGTGACCTTGAAGATAAATCTCTTAATACTAGTATGCAAGAACAATCAGAGAAAAGAATGAAAAAAATTGAAGAAAGCCTAAGAATTATGTGGGATACCATTACGAAGAACAAGTTATTGGTGATCAGAATTCCAGGACAGGAAGACACAATAAAAATTACAGAGAAAACTGTCGAAGATTTGTTGGAAGAAAACTTTCCTAACATCATGAAAGTCAAGAAAATAAGCATACAAGAAACTGAATAAACTCCAACAGGATAGATTCCAAAAGAAAATCACCAAGACATATCATAATCAAATTTTCTAAAATCAAAGATAAGGAAAGTATCCTTAGAGCAGTTCAGGAAAAACAAAATATTACCTACAAAGGGGAACCAATAAGACTAAACTCTGATTTTTCAGCAGAAACTATGCAGGCAAGAAGGCAATGGGAAGACATATATAAAACTCTGAAAGAAAAAAGACTGCCAACCAAGAATCATATACCCAGAAAAACTGTCCCTCAAATATGAAGTCAAAATTAGGGCATTTCCTGATAATCAAATTAAAGAAATTTGTAATGACCTGACCAACTTTACAAAAATGCTAAAGGGCATTCTTTAGACCAAGAACCAACAAAAGTAGACAACAATCTTAAATTACCATACATGACAACACCACTGAGAACTTAATCCAGATATAAAAGTACGTGAAGTAAAACAAACCTACAACCGAAAATAGGGAACCAGAGACATCAATTTATAATGGAGTCAAATACAAAGCAAACAGAGGGAATAGTTTAGATACAGAACTTCCAAATGGCAAGTAAGTCAAGTAAATTTCAAGACTGTTTATAAATAAGATAAATTACAGGGTAACCTGTAATTTACCCTGAAAATTAATAAACCTGCATATCAAAATAAAAAGAGAAAAATTAGAAAATATTTCATGAAAATTAATACAATAGAAATGAAAATGAAAAGAAAATCCACAAATAAAATTAACTCAGTGCAGAAAATTACATGGAACAGAGAAACCAGCAGCACCACACACACATATACACACACACAAAATCACACAGCAAAATGACAGTAATCAATTCATACCTATTAAAAATTACATTAAAAGTAAAAGGACTAAATGCACCAGTCAAGAGACAGAGCAGAATAGATGAGAAAACAGGATCCTTCAATATGTGGTCTACAAGA
>NW_006408579.1:16782299-16783251 GCF_000296735.1 Chrysochloris asiatica
AATAAGGGAGAACACAGCAGAATCCATGCATTTGAGTTATGGTTGGAGAAGAATGTTAAAGTACCATGGACTACCAGAAAACAAACAAATCCCTCTTGGAAGAAGCACTGCCAAAATGCTCTTTAGAAGCAAGGATGATGAGACTTCATCTCTCAAATTTTGCATATATTATCAAGCGGGACCATACCTGGAGAAGGACATCATGCTTGGAAAAGTGGAGGGTCAGCAAAAAAACAGGAAGACCCCCAACAAGATGGACTGACACAGTGACAACAAAATAACAAAAATTGTGAGGATGGTGTAGGACCGGGCAGTGTTCATTCTGTTGTGTACAGAGTCACTATGAGTTATAACTGACTCAACGTCATCTAACAACAATACAACTATACTGTATTTTCTGTATAGCAAAAATGTAGCAATCTTTCACTGAGATGCACTTCTTAGGATCACTGAGAAGCAAATGCTATAGTAAGTCAGGATGTTGTGCGAAATATAGTCTAGATAGAATATAACATAGATGTTTTACAGATGGGTAAGACAGGTGGGCATAAATAAATAAATGCCCCAAAACTTATTCAGCCTACACTAATAGCCTACTACTGGGTAAGTTTTGGGGCATTTATTACAGGGAATATGGTGGTGTGGGATAAAGCACTGGACAGCAGGTTGATTTGAACCACAAGGTTAGTGGTCCAAACTTATCAGCTACTCCTTGGAACCCATATACAGGGTCGCTATGAGTCAGAACTGACTTGCTGACACTTAACAGCAACAACACTCCAGGGAGAGTACTATATGAAAAGCACAGAAGAATGAACTAGCATGGCATCTTCACGACACCATTAAGATTATAATAATATTTTTAATTAAGTGTTTTTGAAAAAAATGAATTAACAATCTTTTAATTTTGTGTTTTTTGTGACAATACAGATTGTCTGAAAAATAGGAATTT
>NW_006408579.1:16797947-16860976 GCF_000296735.1 Chrysochloris asiatica
CCCTAGGACCATCAAGGGAGAAGAGCGGAGAGCAGGACCCTACCCAGAGAAGCAGTGATGCCTGAAATGGAGGCAGAGATGATGACCTGGAGCGATGGAGCCACTGGAGACTTTAGATCCAGAGAGGGAGAGTGCTCTGACTGTGTGCTGAAGACCTGGGGCATAGGATTGCAGGGTATACCCTTTGGTTGGTTGATGATGCATGGAGGGGATTGTAGCCATGGCAATGAAATGGTATATGATAGAATGAATGTAAAATTAATGTTTTCCCATGTAAACTATCACATAATTCATAATAAAACATTTAAGAAAAAAAACAAACTTTAAAAAAAAGACTCAATTGTATCAGGGATTGGTAACAGTTCTTGAAATTAAATATGATGAAAAGGTTATAGATTAGAATTGTTTACCTGTAACGTGTGTATTTTAGTAACTCATTAGCTAATTGAGCAATAGCATAATTCTATGTGTTACACTCAGAATCACATGAAGATCTCTATGAAAATACTGGTCCCAGTAACACCATTGTTAGTGTTGAATCTAACACACATTATTTTCTCATGGAAAAGAAGAGTTAAGATGTTAAACTAGAAGGGGCCTTAAAATTCTAACTTCATTTCCAATACAAGCATTCCTCCTATAATATATAACAAAAAGACAACAGCTAATTCTACAAACAATATCTGTTAGGAAATATGTTCTACTGCTAGAACTATCAGTCACTTTAGAAAATTATTGAAATTGCCTTCATTATATTGAGTATTCAAATCTATCTTCCTGTGACCTTCGTCTTTTAGTCCTAGCTCTGTTTTCTCATCTACAAAGAAAATTTTACTCCCCAAATCAAACAAACAAAGAGAATTCATAACAAGTTTAGCTCTGTGGAAATGGAAAATAAACAACTATGTAGGTATAAAAATTTTAAATGAACTCAAGCTGGATCTCTTGAAAACAAGAAGTAGACCTAAAATAATTAAATTAATACTTTAATTTCTAAGCTGGTACTTGGTTATCATAGAAACTCACTATATAGGAAGTTCCTGAATAGGTAATACATATATGAGACAATGCTAAGGAATATGAATTTGACACTTTGGTAAATATGGAAAGGAACAGTCTAAACTATAAAGACTTTGGAGAAGTGGCAAGATGGCAGACTAGGCAGAAAGGCTGTAAGGACCATCTGCAACAAATAAAACAGATGTAGATGATGGTCCTGGACCTCTCAGCTTCAGATGAAGGCACAGAGGATTGGGTTGAATGCTTACTATGAGAGAAAGCTGAGTAAACATGGCAATAAAAGGAGATAATAGTATTATAGGTCAGCAACCAGGCAGGTACAACCATTTTGAGATTTTGTGAGCAACTTCGGAGACTAGAAAACATACCAGCATTGCAGAAACATACCTGTGACTTGATGAGACAGAAGTGTATTTTTTTTCTTCTTCTTCTTCCCCGTACTTCCCTGGTGACCAGAGGGGAGGCTGTCCCCTACCATGTATACCCCCAGGGAATCTCCTGCTCTCCTACTGGTCAAAGCAGCACAGAGGTGAGACCTATGGTTGTGAGCCCCATTAAAGGACTGGGGAGCTGCCAGCATTGACACCATTCTGGTAGACCCTGCTCCAAATCCACAGTCCATCCTGCCCAGTCCTGGGCTAGCCCTCATGAGGAGAAACAGTTGAACAAAACACATGGGGAAGGAAAAAACAACACAGAAAAGAAATTGCTGGTTTGTGCAGGTGGCCAGGTCAGCCACTGTGTGGTCATCTTGAAATTTCATGGGTGACTTTGAAGACAAGAGAGCAGTAGGTGTTGCAGAGGCATACTGATAATTGGTAGAAAGAAAAGGACAAATTTTTTTCTTTTCTTCTTGTACCCCAGATTGTTCTGGTGACTAGAGGTGTGGCCAGCCCCCATTTGTTTACACTCTCAGAGAAGCTCCTGCTTTCCAGGCTGTTGAAGTTGCATTAAAGTGTGTGGAGAGTTATGAGTGTCAACTCTGGCACCTGGAATCAGGTGTGGCCTATTCCAGAACTGCAGAACCGGATCTGGTGAGCCCTGGACTAGAGGGACCTCTCACGCTTACCTCCCCTCTGGGATAGAGATGTCCTGATACCCCAGCAGCTCTGGGGTCTGCATGAACTACTTCTGGATTAGATGCCTAGAACAGACAACAGGAACTCCTATTAGGGTTGAGTAGTATTGTCTCAGAGTCCTCGTAGGGTGCTGTGGGTTAATGCCATGGACTGCAAAATTAGTTTAAACCTCAAGGTTGGCTTAACAACAACTTAACAACAACAACAATATTATTTTATTCCTTAACCATCCACCACCAGAGGGCTCTGGCTAGCAGGAGACCCAAGAATTCTCACCTCTCTCCATCTTGGCATCTGGCCTGGTTTTTTTGTTTGGTTTGTTTTTTAACGTTTTCTTGTGAATTGAGTGAAGACTTACAGACAAAATCGTTAGTTTTACCTTCAATGAATCACACATTTCATTTCATCTCAATGATTGCAATCATGAGACATGCATTCTTAAAAAAATTCAGAGTACAGAAAGAAATATCCTAGAAAACACATACAAATGAAGCAGGGTTTGGGTTCAGTTGAAATACAATCTTAAACTGAAGCCTCTAGTATGGGGAAGTCCAGGAGAAAAACAATGTGAGCCACACATACATTTTAAGTTTTATAGTTGTTGTTAGGTGGCCCTGAGTCAGTTTTCAACTCATAGCAACCCCATGGGACAGAGTAAGACTGCTGTAACCAGGTATTTTTTTCCATTTCTAAAAAACTTCTATTTCTAGTTTGTTGTTGTTTTATTTCATTATTCTTTCTCCCTTGCCTTTGTCACACTTACTTTCGCTCCTTTCTTTGTCCCGTTTGGTTTTTCTGTCTTTTTTTTCTGGTTCTTTCCCAACTCCACTGCTTCTTTCTTTCTTCTTCTTCTTCTTTTTTTTTTTTAGCCCTATTTAATTAATTTATTTATTTTAACTACTCGCTGGTGTCTTTCTCTTTTACCCACATCACTCCCTAATTGTGTTTAGGTTTTTTCTTTCTTTGTGTTTTCTTTTCTTTTGTAATTTTATTTTCCTCTGAATCTTTTTTCTCTTTAGTTTTTATATTCTTATTCTTTTGCTAGCTATTGCCTGCTTTTTCCTTTACTGTTTTCATTTGTTTTTAATGTTATTTGCTGGTTTGTACTTGTTTTCCTTCTCTCTTTGTGTATTGTTTTCTCTTGTTACCTACTTGGCATGAGAAAGCAATTTCAGTCAAGCATCCCATCTACAACCGTACCTTCTACTGCCCCACCGTTTGAGCAAGAGCCATTACCAGCTGCTATACAGTGGAATAACAACAACAACCAACATCAGTCAAATCCATCCTAAACTGAATTGGATGAACAGAGAATGCTACACAACCCCATCTCCAATCACACCCACCAGGATGTAGTTGGTGGGGACCTGAGGATTCATCAATATACAATCATCAACTTAATAAAATATAACAACATCTCATTGTCTTTGAAGCAATAGAAAATTTCTGTACACATGAAGAGATGAGACAGAATGGCTCAAACAAGTGACCAACAGGCAGAGCTAGAAAACATTTTTGGGAGAAAAAGGCATTGTAACTATCTGAAAAATAATTCAAGAGAATGGTATTTATGTATATCCAAAGGATTGACCCAAATAAGAAAATAAGGAAGAATTCAGGAAAATACTACAGGAACAATCTAACGAAATAGATAAAGGATTGGAGACAATACAAAACCTGTAAATAGATAATCCAGAAGACTAAGACTAAGATTTAAGAAATGGACAATACATTGAAATGGCAAAGAGGTAGATCTGAATCATTGTAAGCCAAAATTAGTGACCTACAGTGAGCTAAATCTCCGAATACTAGTAAGTTAGAAAACAATTAGTAAAAAGAATGAAAACATCTGAAGATGCTGCTTCACAAGACATCTTTAAAGTGTTGAAGAGCAAAGATGTCAATTTGATCGAGTTAAGTGCCATCGAGTCAGCTCCGACCCATAGCAACCCTGTATAGGGTTTCTGAGGAGCAGCTGGTGAGCTTGAACCGCTAACCGTGCAGTTCAAACAGCTTTGCAGTCTGGCGCATTAACCCACAAAAGAATTACATTTAGTTTATTCATTCTTGAGATGCAATCACATTAACTTCTGAGTATTTTATTTGAGATTTGTGTAAAGTTTCCCTAACATCAGGGAACTGTAACTCCTAATCAGAGGTTACTTTTGATTGACTCGTAAATAAGTAGGAGTTAAAGAAAGATAGAAGTAAAATACAGTAAGCTACGTGCAATGAACTCTTCCATGAATTTCTGAGTACTTAAGAGCTTTATTTAAAAGCATAAATTGCTTGTCTTTATTGGGAGCAATTCCTTTTTTAAGTACAAAGAAGTCTAGGGTGATACCTGAGTTATTTTATTAGTTCAAAAGGAAGCAACTAAATTGTTTTCAGAAAATGGGTTTATTTATAATTTGTGAATTAAAGTTTATGTGGACATTATCAACATAATTTCACTTTGAGCTTGGCCACTTAATCTTAATTTCAGTCTTTACCATTTGTTTGGTTAAAGTCCTTTTTAAGTGTTAAAAAAATAATGGGCAAATGCAACATTGGACTTTTGAGACAGTAATGTAGATCGTGTAATTTTTTTCAATACAGATGTTATTGCTATTTCCAAGCTTTGAACATTCACTCATTTAGTAAATTGTAATAAGCACATCCCAGTGTTGCTGAATGACTTTTTCCAGACTTCCTTTAAAGTATAATCAATTATGTAATTATTGGTTAAATAACTGAGCTAAATGGAGAGCAGGGAACTGATGTGGTGCTGTAGTATAAGCATGAACTGCTAAATGCAAACCCACCAGCAGCTCCTTTGAGACCCTCTATACAGGGACACTTGACACCATTTAACAACAATAACAAATGGAAAGTTGCTTTATTTGGGCAGATACTTTAAACATTGTGATGCCAGCAATGGCAATGAGTCATCCATGCCTGCCACTGTTGTGGTTGTTGGGGGCCATCAAGTCAATTCTGACTCATAGTGAACCTATGCAAAAAAGAACAAAACACTGCCAGGTCCTGAGTCCACCTCAAAAACATAGCTACCCTTGAGCCCTTTGCTGTTGCCACTGTGCCAATCCATCTATTTGCAGGTTTACCTCTTTTTTGATGACCCTCTGCTTTACCAAGCAGGATGTCCTTCTCCGTGGACTGGTCCCTCCTGATACTATGTCTGAAGTATGAGAGAGGAAGTCTGGCCATCCTGGCTTCTAAGGAGAATTCTGGGTATACGTCTTCAAACACAGATTTATTTGTTCTTTTTGGGTTCCATGGTATTTATAATATTCTCCTCAAACATCATAGCTAAAATGCATGAATTCTTCAAAGGTCTTCTTGATTCATTGTCCAACTTTCACATGCATATGAAGCTTTTGAAAATACCATGACTTGGGTCAGCCATACCTTAGTCCTCAAACTGACATCTTTGCTCTTCAACACGTTGAAAAAGTCTTGTGCAGCAGATTTGCCTAATGCAATATGTCGTTTGATTTGTTGACTGCTGCTTCCTTAGTGCTTAACTTTTCATCACTAGAGATTAATAATATCTGTTAAAACCTGTTCATATGAAAATACCAATGAAAGACTGTTTCAAGCTGTTGAGTATTATTAAGACACTGCTTATGTGTTGACCCAGTAATCTTTAATGTCCTACAGTTTCCATGATCTAATTTTAGTATAATAACATTTTGTATCACTTTCCAAGTTGCAAGGAGACATTAAAATGTTTTTTGTTCTGTTTTTTTGTGTGTATGAAGTTCTAGTATTATATCTGTTATGCAGAGGGTCATTTAAAAATATTTTTGGAGGTAACTCTAAACAAGAAAGCTTCATTTTTAGTTACATTAAGTTGATAGTGAAAACATTTTGAAAATGATATTATAAATTGGATCGTTTACAAAGTAGCTTCAACTTGTGAAAAAATAATGATTGGCTATAAACTACTTCAAATCATGTTTTTAGGTATTTTAGTGGGGATCAAGCTCACCAGCTACTATGTGGAGAAAGGGGAGGCTGTTTGTCCCATAAAGGCAGTGAGTCTGAATCAACTCAATGGCACTGCATAGTAGTATATGGGCATAGGAAAATGGCATTGTTAAGTAGATTCTAACATGTTCTCTGCCCCTAAATTTCCAGATATCAACCTTAGCTAGCAAGAGAAATGGTGCTTTTATAAACAACGTGTTGATCATTGCCGATAAATATTACTGAGTAGCCTCTATGTTAGAGGAATGTACTAGAGAGCAAGAAAATTAACAAAGGAAGCAATACCCGTGGTTTCTACTTTTAAAGAGCAATATCCATGGTTTCTACTTTTAAAAAGCAGAAATTAGGAGGAACAAAAGTACACATTGTGGTTGTTGTTGTTGTTAAGTGTCATCGAAGTGGTTCTGACACGTAGTTACACTGTACAGGATTTCTGAGGAGTGTCTGTTGGGTTTGAACCACCAACCTTGTGTTTAGCAATCCAGTGCCTATCCTTCAGCGCCACACCAGAAATCCCGAAAGTGTATCTCCATACACATACACACACACACACTGTTGTTGTTGTTAGGTGCCATCGAGTCAGTACTGACCCCTAGTGACCTTATGAACAGCAGAAAGAAACAATGCCCAATCCTGGGCCAACCTCACTACTGTTGCCACGCTGGAGTCCATCAATGCTGCCACTTGGCCAATCGATCTCGTTGGGGGTCTTCTTCTTTTTCTCTGATCCTCCACCTTACCAAGCATGATATCCCTCTCCAGCAACTGGTCCCTCCTAATGATGTGTCCGAAGTATGAGAGACAAAGTTTGGCCATCTTGGCCTCTGAGGAGCACTTTGGCTGCACTTCTTCCAAAATGCATCTATTAGTTCTTTTGGCAGCCCATGGCACTTTCAATATTCTCCTCCAACACCATAACTCAAATGCATCAATTCTTCTACGGTCTTCCTTATTTACTGTCCAGATTTTGCATGCATATGAAGTTTTTGAAAATACCATGGCTTGGGTCAGGCGCACCTTAGTCCTCAAGCTGACATCTTTGCTCATCAACACTTTAAAAAGATCTTGTGCAGATTTGCCAAATGCAATATGTTGTTTGATTTCTTGACTGCTGCTTCCGTGAGTGTTGCCAGTTGATCCAAGAAGAATGAAGTCCTTGACAATTTCAATCTTTTGTCCATTGATAAGAATGTTGTTTATTGGTCCAGTGGTGAGGATTTTTGTTTTCTTTACACTGAGATGTAATCCATACCAAAGGCTTTGATCTTCACCAGTAAAATTTTAAGACCTCTTCACTTTCAGCAAGCAAGGTTGTATCATCTGCATATCATAGGTTGTTAATGAATCTTCCTCCAATCCTGATGCCCCGTTTTTCTTCATAGTACCCAGCTTCTTGAATTATTTGCTCAGCATACAGGTTGAATAAGTATGGTGAAAGAATACAACCTTGTCACACACCTTTCTTAACTTTAAAACATTCAGTGTTCCCATGTTCTGTTCGAACAACTGCTTCTTGGTCAAGGTACAGATTCCTCATGAGCACAATTAAGTGTTCCGGAATACTCATAATTCACAATGTTATCCATAGCTTGTCATGATCCACACAATCAAAAGCCTTTGCGTAGTCAATAAAGCACAGGTAAACATCTTTCTGATATTCTCTGCTTTCAGCCGAGATCCATCGGACATTAGCAATGATATCCCACATTTCACAGCCTCTTCCAAACCCAGCTTGAACCTCTGAAAGTTCTCTGTCAATGTATAATTGTAGCCATTTCTGTATTACCTTTAGCAAAACTTTACTTGCATGGGATATCAAAGAGATTGTCCAATGATTTCCACATTCCGTTGGGTCACCTTTCTTTGGAATGGGCACAAATATGGATCTCTTCCAGTCAGTTGGCCAGATAGTTGTCTTCCAAATTTCTTGGCAGTGATGAGTGAGTGCCTCCAGTGCCGCCTTATTTTCCAGAAAAATTTCAATTTTTATTCCATCAATTCCTGATGTCTTGTTCTTTGCCAATTCCTTCAATGCACCTTGGACTTCTTCCCTGAGTATCATTGGCTCTTGATCATATGCTACCTCTTGAAATGATTGAATATCAACCATTTCTTTTTTGGTATAGTAACTCTGTGTATTCCTTCCATCTTCTCTTGATGCTTTCGGCATCATTCAATAGTTTGCTCAGAGAATCCTTCAATAAGAAAAGTTGAGGCTTGAATTTTTTCTTCAGTTCCCTCAGCTTGAGAAATTTGAGCGTGTTCTTCCTTTTTGGTTTTCTGATTCCAGATCTTTGCACATTTTATTCTAATAATTGACTGTGTCTTCTTGAGCTGATCTTTGAAATTTTCTGTTCAGCTCTTGGAACTCCTCATTTCTTCCATTTGCTTTAGCATCTCTACGCTGGAGAGTAAGTTTCAGTGTCTCTTCTGACATCCATTTTGACCTTTTCTTTTTTTCTTGTCTTCTCAATGACTTTTTGCTTTCTTCATGTATGATGTTCTTGATGTCATCCCACAACTCTTCTGGTCTTCGGTCTTTAGTGTTTTATCAAATCTGTTCTTCAGATGATCTCTAAATTCAGATGGGATATATCCAAGGTCATATTTTGGCTCTCATGGACTTGTTTTCATTTTTTTCAGCTTCAGTTTTAATTTGCATATGAGTAATTGATGGCCTTCTACAGTCAGCCCCTGGTCTTGTTTTCACTGATGATATGGAGCGTTTCCATCGTATCTTTCTGCAGATGTAGTCAATATGATATCTATGTATTCCATATGGCAAGGTCCATGTGTGTAATCGTCTCCTATGCTGTCTAAAGAAGGTATTTGAAATGAACAAATCATTGGTTCTCCAGCATCATTTCTATCACCAAGGTCATATTTTCCAACTACTGATCCTTCCTCTTTTCTCCCAACCTTTGCATTCCAATCACCAGTAATGATCAATACACCTTGATTGTATGTTTGATCAGTTTCAGATTGAAGAAGTTGGTAGAATTCTTCTATGTCATCCTCACTGGCTTTAGTGGTTGGTGCATAAATTTGAACAATAGTGGTATTAACTGGACTTCCCTGTAGGCGCATGGATATTATCCTATCACAGGCAGCATTGTACCTCATGACTGATCTGGATATGTTCTTTGTAACAATGAATGCAACACCATTCCTCTTCAATTTATCATCCCCAGCATAGTAAACCATGTGGTTGTCAGATTCAAAATGGCCAATACCAGTCCATTTCAGCTCACTAATGTCTAAGATATCGATGTTTATGCATTCCATTTCATTTTTGACAACTTCCAATTTTCCCAGATACATACTTTGTACATTCCATGTTCCGATTTTCAATGGATGTTTACAGCTGTTTCTCTTCATTTTGAGCTATGTCCCATCAGCAAATGAAGGTCCCGTGGGCTTTTCTCCCACGGGCTTTCATCCAGTCATGTTATCACAGTCAACTCTACTTTGTGGAGGCAGCTCTTCCCCAGTTGAATTCTGAGTGCCTTGCAACCTGAGGGGCTCATTTCCCGGCACTATATCTGACAGTGTTTCTCTGCTATTCATAATGTTTTCAGTTTGTCACTCTTTCTTCCTAGTCTGTCTTTGTCTGGAAGCCCATCTGAAATCTGTCCACCCTGGGTTACCCTGCTGGTATCTAAAATACTGGTGGCATACCTTTCAGAATCACAGCAACTCACAAGCCACGACAATACAACAAACTGAAGGATGAGTGGTGGCCGTTTGGTTTTAAGTGGAAGCTATCACTTTACATTTTGAGAAGATCTGTGCACATATGTAGTATATACATACAAATAATGTACATATGTCATTTTTATAATGATGCAGTTCCTATAAGTTATTGCTAAGGATTCAAAAGAAAAAAAGAGGAAATGTTTATGAATTAAGTCACACTAAGTGGAGATACACTGAAAGAAATCTTATGAAAATGGTGGATTACATATTCTCTCTAGACTGCTCAGAAGAGTCCTAAAAGGCCAACATGCAATCCTTTCATTTATTTCATTTAATTTTTTTTTCCTTTCCTATATTTAGAATGGGTTAGAATGCAGCCAATTCTCTCCAATCATTTAATCTGAATATAAGTCATTCAATCAGTATTTTAAAGAGTTTTGAAGGAAATATTAGCTAACTTTTTCTTCCTAATTCTCCCACTCAGAGGCAGTCCTGCTACAAATCAGAAACAGACTGCAATGAGAGCTGAGGCCATAGGATTTCAACTCATTTCTAAAAATTACATACTTAATGTGCTGATGCTGGTAACACTTGCAAACATTTCCATGCCAATAAAAATACTGAAATGCAATTAAATGCAGAATTCTTATTGCCTAAAAATCATCACCCTAGGTTCCCCAGATGAGTGCTGGTTTATACATATATAAAGTTTATAATAAACTTTCTTAGCATATTTATGTAACTTACAGCAATTCACAATAGATGAATCTTTATCTTCTCAATTATAACTAGATTGCCAGATCCCATTAGGTTCTACTAGGAATAAGAGTTAACAACATGACTCAAAGCATTGTTTCCCTTTATGCTGCTGCTTTTGTCCTATTCTTAAAATCTTATTAGCAAGAATTAGCATCAATTCTTTGCTAAATATTGTTTTAGATATGAACATGAAAAGAACATAAACAGAGATAATGGCTGCTTTTGTGTTATAGGCCATAAAATACTATTAAGAGAAGCTAGGCCATTCTAATTCTCACATTTCTCAGGGACATGAGAATTACTTGTACTACTGGACCCTGAAGGAACTCTAGGGATTAAGGAAAATGACCATCTTTGAATTAATTCACTAAGTTTACTAACTGGTAATAAAGTTTTTGTCATTGTTAAGTGCTGTCAAGTCGGTTCCAACTTTATGTTTAACAGTCCAGTGCTAATCTTACAGTACCACACGAGGTCCCCAAAAGTTTACTTAGAAAGAAAAATTATGTATCATAAAATATTTTAACTATATTATTTTGATTTAAAAACTAATAATTTACTAAAAGAGGTATTAGCACACCCCAATTCCAGCGAGAAAGCATGACATTACATTTTCATCATTTTTGTTGTTGTTAAGTGCTGTTGAATCAGTTCCAACTCAAAGCAACTCTGTATAGAGTTTCCAAGGAGTGGCTGGTGGGTTTAAATCACCGACCTTTCGGTCTAGTGCATTAACCTGTAGCACCACGCTAGGACTCGTTTCCATCATATAAACTTCATAAAATTAAGAACTTGTAGTCTTCAGAGTTCCACCACTGGTTGGCCAGTTTGTCATAGTGTGGTAGATTGGGTATTACTGTGCCACTGGAAACTGTCACTGGTATTTCAAATAACAGCAGAGTTACCCATGGTAGATAGGCGTCAGTGGAGCTTTCAGGTTAAGACAAACAATGAAGGAGGAACTGATAATCTACTTCTGAAAACATTGTTGTTAAGTCCCATCAAGTCGGTTCTGATTCATAGCAACCCTGTATAGGGTTTCCAAGGAGCAGCAGAACCACCTAGTAGTTCAAATTGACCTTGAGATCTAGTGCTTATTCTACAGTGACACACCAGGCCTCCATCAGCCAGTGAAAATGTTATGACTAGCGGCAGAACACTGTCTGATATAGTGTCAGAAGATGAGCTCTTCAGATTGGAAAGTACTCAAAATAAGACTGGGAGAGAGCTGCCCCTCTTAGTAACAAAAATGAGAAGCTGTAAAATTGAAATGAAATGAAATACATAAAGATCATGGTATCCTAGGAAATAGTAAGCTGAAATGGACTGGTTGGAATTGGCCATTTTAAGTTGAACATATCGTCTACTATGCTGAGAATAACAAATTAAAGAGGCGTGGCATTGAATTCATCATCAAAAGGAACATTTCCAGATCCATTGTGAAGTATAACATAGTCAGTGATAGGATAATATCCATATACCTATAAGGAGCTCTGGTAGAATAGTGGTTACGAGTTAGGCTGCCAACCTCAAGGTCAGCAGTTTGAAAACTACCAGCAGTTCAGCAGGAGAAAGATTAGGCATTCTGTTCCTCTACAGATTTATAGCCTCAGAAACTGTGCAGGGATGCTATGAGTTGGAACTGATGCCACAGTACTTAACAATAACAACATAAGGAAGATCGGGCCTCCTGGTGTTGCTCTGTAGGATAAGCACTGGCCTGTTAATGGCAAGGTTGGTGTGGTTCATACCCACCAGTCAATCGCTTCTTGGAAACCCTATACTGGGTCACTATGAGTTACAACCAACTTGTTGTTGTTAGCCATCAAGTCAGTACCGACTCATAGCGACCCTATGCACAACAGAATGAAACACTGCCTGGTCCTGGGCCTACCTCACAATTGTTGTCACGCTTGAACCCATTGATGCTGCCACTTTGCCAATCCATTTCGCTGGGGTCTTCCTTTTTTTCTCTGACCATCCACCTTAACAAATAAAATCCTTTTCCAGTGACTGGTCCCTCCTGACAATATGTCCGAAGTATGAGAGATGAAGTTTGGGCATCCTGGCCTCCAAGGAGCACTCTGGCTGCACTTCTACCAATACAGATATGTTTGTTCTTTTGGAAGCCCATGGTACTTTCAGTATTCTTTTCCAATACCATAACTCAATCCAACTAGATGGCACTTAACAACAAGAAGTTAATATGACTATTAGTTTAATTTATACACCTACCCAGAAACGTAAAAGATGAAGAAATTGAAGATTTCTTCGGAGTCCTGGTATGGTGCTCTGGGTTATTGCCCTGGACTGAAAAGTGGGTTGGAACCTCAAAGTTGGCAATTCAAGCTTACCAGCTGCTCCTCAAAAACCATATACAGGGTCGCTATGGGTTGAAACTGACTCAACGGCACTTAACAACAACAACCAACTTCTGCTTTCTCAATGGTCAAAATATATAATTAAATTAAAATACACTGATAATTACTGGTGATTTGATTATGAAAGTTGGGGGAGAACAACCGGTAGTTGGATAATATGGCAATATTAGAAATGATACTGGAGATTACATGACAGAATTTTAGAAGACCATTGATTTATTCATTGGAAATACATTTTTTTTCAACAATATAAATAAATGGTGACTTACTGGATGCAATACATAGGACCCAAATCAACTAGATCTGTGGAAAAAGATGGCAGAGAAGTTCAATATCATCAGTGAGAACAAGAGCAACGGCCCACTTAGGAACAGAACAGACCATCAATTGCTCATATACAGCTTCAAGTTGAAACTGAATAAAATTAAAACAACTCCACAACATCTGAAGTATAATCTTGAATATATCCCACCTGAATTTAGAGACAATCTCAAGAATAGATTTGGCTCATTGAACACTAATGACCAAAGAAGACCAGATGAGTTGTGGGATGATGTCAGGAAAATCATAAATAAAAAAAGCAAAAGATTAATATAAAGGAAAAAAAGACCAATTTTAGAATAGAGTGAAAATGAAGACTTTGTGACCACTAGACTGGGCCAGATTCTTGATGGTTTTGCATTAAGATGTAGTAATCATCTCCATGATGAGATCTAACATGATGCAATCATTCCCCCATGATGTGATATGATGTGATTAGTCCTAAGCTGATAGTTATTCTATGTTTTATAAATCCTCAATTATATATTAATGAGGTCAGTTGCAATCTACGGGATTAGGTAGCATTTTGAGTCAATCTCTTTTGAGATATAAAAGAGATTAAACAAGCAAGCAGAGCTGAGAGGAATCTACTACCACCAACAAACAAGAGTCCAGGGTGGACTATGCCCATTGGAAGTGGGGTTCCTGAAATGTGAAGCTCCTAGATCCAAGCAAAGATTGACCTCAAGACTTCAAGGAATGCTGGGCCTACAGATGTTGAAAGCAGACAAGAACCTTACTCTAGAGCCAGTGCTCTGAATTTGGACATCTAGTCTGCTAAACTGTGAGAATAAATTTCTGCTTGTTAAAACCATCCACTTGTTGTATTTCTGTTAAAGCAGCATGAGATAACTAAGGCAAGTAGCTAAAGGGAAAGGAATAATAAAGTTAAAGAGCTGAAAAGAAGATTCATTATAAAACTTTGCTTTGTTGACAAAAGAAAGTATTATAATGAAATGTGCAAAGACCTGGAGTTATATATATTAAAAAAAAAAAGAAGAAGAAGAAGAAGGAAGAGCAGGATTGGCATTTCTGAAGCAGAAAGAACTGAAAAATAGAAGCCTTGAGTAACAATACTGAAGGATTCTATGGATAAAATAGTGAATGATGCAAGAAGCATCTAAATAAGATGGAGGGAATACACAAAGTTACTGTACCAAAAACAATTGGTGGGCATTTAATAATTTCAAAAGGTATCATTTCGTCAAGAACTAATGGTATTGAAGGAAGAAATCCAGTCTGCAATGTTATAAAAAATGCTTCAGAGATTGATGGAATACCAATTGAGATGTTTTCACAAATGGGTATTATCATTGCAAGTTCTCACTCAAGAAATCTGGAAAAGAGATACCTGGCCAAATGACTGAAAGAGATCCATAGCTGTGCTCATTCTAAAGAAAGTTAATCCAACAGAAAATGGAAATTATCAAATAATATCATTAGTATCTCACACAAAGTTTTGCTGAAGATAATTGAAAAATGGTTGCAGAATTATATTGACAGGGAACTGCCACAAATTCAAGTTGGACTCAGCAGAGGACTTGGAACTATAGATATCATTGCTGATGCAATATGGATGTTGGCCAAATGCAGAATTCCAGAAAGATGCCTGCTTGTATTTTATTGACTATGCAAAAGTATTCAACTGTACCTTTAACAAATGATGGGTAGCATTGCAAAGAATTGGTGTACATATCCACATAAAGAAAACAAAATCCTTACAGCTGGACCAATAAGAAACATCATGATAAACTGAGAAAACTTTGAAGTTGACAAGAGTTTCATTTCAGTTGGATTTATAATAGACACTGGAGCGGGGAGAGAAAGAAATAGCCAGAAATATCACAATAGAAAGCTTGTAAGTCTGTCTTCTGCCTGTAACTGATTGGTGGTGGTGGTGGTTATGTGCTGTGGAGTCAGTTCCGACTCATAGCAACTCTGTACAGGGTTTCCGAGGCGGTAAATCTTTACGGGAGCAGAAAGCCTCATCTTTCTCCCGCGGAACAGCTGGTAGTTTCAAACTGCTGACCTTGTGGTTCGCAGCCCGATTAGTAACCACTAGGCTACCAGAGCTCCTTGACTGGAATACCTAAAATGGGCCTACAACGTGCCCAGTGAAGGAGGCTTCCTCTGGAGCCTCTGCATTATATAAGACTATAGGTGGAAGTCTGAACAGCATCCAGCATCTTCAGAGCTGGGATATTTCCACTTGAAAGGACGGGCAGACCAGCCTGGAGCGGCTAGAAGAACAGAAGATACTTCTTGAAAGAAAGACCGACAAGAAAAATACAAAATAATATAGGCAGACCGACTGATTACTATAAGAACAAGCAAGTTGCTTGCCCAGGAGACATCTAGGAAAGTGGTCAGGTTCCCTCAGAGCAAACGCTCTTCCAAGACTAAGACTCAATGGGAATACATGCTCTGATTGGTGACCACGTTCATCACTGATAAGGGGAAATGAGGGAAAAACAGCAATGAAGCTGTGAGCTAAGCCCTACAACATTCAATAGACTCCTGTGCACCCGGGTGGAGACCTGGTTGGCCAACAGTGTGGCAAGACCTGGGGACTCTTCGGCCCAGAGACAGTGATATAGCCACAGAGGACTAGAGTGGAGAGTGAAGCATCCAGCTGGTAAGAAGAGAGTGCATATGCACAAGAACACCCATATTGGCTTCAATGACTGGATGATCAGAGCTCAACTAGAAGAAGAAAGAAGAAGGAAAAAAGAGTAATCTGATACAATTTGATGAACTTGACCTACACCTATAGATGCAGCAACTCAAAAGAGGGTACAAATCTTTACAGCAAGGATCATTCCCATCCCTTCCATACACAGAGTAGACAGGGATGGCAACTTGGACATTGGCTACCAAAGTGGGGGGCTACAAAGGCAAAAAGTGACTGGCTTACAAGTTTTCAAGAGAGAACCTAGATCCAGAGGGCATGGAGGAAGGTAGAATCTCCACGGCGTAGTATCCAATCTGTCGTCTAGGCAGGGCTGATGAAAGGAAATGCGGATAGGTCTCTTGTGATACAATAGTGAATAATTGTTATCAGGGCTGATTGTAAGGGTTGGAAATGTAAAGGTAGATGTTTTGTAGTAAGGAGGGGAGTGATTAACTTTGCAGTCCAGGAGCAGAGGTCCCTGGGACCATGAAGGGAGAAAAGCAGAGAGTGGGACCCTTCCCAGAGATGCAGTGATGCCAGAGATGGAGACAGAGACGATGATGTGGAGAGATGGAGCAGCTGGGGACTTTAGAACCATAGGGGAAGAGGGGCTGTGTGCTGACGACCTGGGAGCATGCTTGCATGGTATACCCTTTGGTTGGTTGATGATGCACAGAGGGGATTGTAATCATGGCAATGAAACGATATACGATAGGATGAGTGTAAAACTAATGTTCTTCCATGTAAACTATCACATAATTCCCAATAAAACATTAAAAAAAAATAAGAGGGAATAGAAGCAAGCACTGTTAAATGATGATGCACAGAGGGATTGCAATCACTGCAATGAAACAAAATATGATAGGATGAGTGCAAAATCGATGTTCTCCCATGTAAACTATCACTCAATTCACAATAAAAGCTTTAAAAGAAAAAAAGAAACATCTTGAAGTACCTACCAACTACAAATGCCAAAGATGAAGAAACTGATGACGTTTACAACCTACTATAGCCTGAAATTTATCAGACATGCAATTAAGATACATTGAAAAATTCCTAGTAATTAGAATGCAAAAATTAGAAACAAAGAAAAAGGATCAATAGTTGGAAAATAAGGCCTTAGTGACAGAAACAATACTGGAGATTGTATGACAGAATTCTGCAAGACCAATGGCTTATCCATAAGAAATACCTTTTCAACAACATAGATGAAGACTCACTTTTATAGATTATTATCTAATAACATAGCAAGCTATTAGTATTTCGTACAGGACTCTTTGCCTTCAGTCAAGATGTTCCTTTTTGTTTTTCTGAAGCCAGTATGTATGTCTGCCTCCAAGAATCTTCTGTGCTGTAGGATGATAGTTCCCATTGAAGGAAACTGTCTCTCACTCTGCTCGCAAGCTAATATTCAGAGGGATAATTCTCATGTATGAATTTTGACACTATGATTATAAACACAACAATTAAGTAGGGTGGACCAGTGTACATGGCAGGGAAGTGTTTCTTTTTTCATGGAGAAACAATTGATAGATTAAAAAGAATGGGAGTCTCTTTCTGAAAGTCATGGTAGTAGTTGAAAGCATGAGACCTCAGTCACTATGCCTGGCTACTTGAAATCATGATTAGCGACTTCAAGTAGGAATTACTTCATGAGTCTGAAGTTGACAAGTTATCCAGTGAAGTGGGATATCAATAAGGCATTTATTATTACAACACACTATCATTGCATGAATTGAATTAGACAGTAATTACACACAGATTTCTTGGTTAGCCAGGAAACAGTTACTATGTATTTTGCATTCGATATTATAATGTTAACTAAAAAACCAACAACTGTGTAATTAACATATGACATGATAATGCATGTATCATAACATATTCCTATTTATAATTATTTTAGCCTAGACTATGCCTAAATGCTTTATAGAATAAAGAATTGCTACATCTCCAACTCAATCTGTGTAAAATGACAGCAACTATTTGACCATTTGAACCTCTAGTTTGTACAAATGGTTAACATATTAACCAGAAAGATGGTGTTTGAGTCCACCTTAAAAGAAAGATCTGCTTTAAAATGTCAGCCATTGAAAACCCTATGGAGCACAGTTTGGGTCTTCTTGAGGCTGAATCAACTCAATGGCAACTCATTAACTGACACTTAGAATTTTATAGCTAAGAGACAAACCAACAATCGTATTTTTTCGACTACTTAATTTTTCAGTTGAGAAAAAAGTCACAACACTACTTAATGGTCTCTGACTCCCAAAGGTCAATGTCTGTTTCCCATTGTGATGCTCTCCCACCTACTTTTCTTCTCACACATCTTCTGTTACTTTTCAATATAACTCTTCATTTCCACACTTATTCAAGTTATTCATTATGCAACTTATCACAACTCAAATCAACAACTGGGAAATTTTATCAACTGCTTCAAAACTCCTGCTTTCAATTTAGATTTATCCAGAAAGCTTTTTTTTGACTCCAAGGATGCTAAAAATTATAGTTTGTACAATTGTTAACTCTAATCATCCAAAAAAATTCTTCCTTTTATATTTACTTAGCAGAATCTACATATGGTATTGCTGTTATTGTTAAGTGTTGAGTCAGTCCCAATTCACAGTGACCTTGTATAGGGTTTCTTAGGAGTGGCTGGTAGTTGGAAGTCCAGTGCTTATCCTATGACACTAGAATTCCATATACATGTGTAGTAATCATATTCTCTTAACTGAAATCCAGGACACGAACAGAGCCAAATAATCATTTTCTATTTCAGAAGATTCTGTAGCCGACTCATAGTGACTCTGTATAGGGTTTCCGAGGAGCAGCTGGTGAGCTTGAACTGCCAACCTTGTAGTTCAAACTGACCTTGAAGTCTAGTGCTTATCCTACTATGCTATACCAGGACTCCAAATATTAAATTATAAAGTATTAAATAAGCTATATAACCAATTGATCTTAGTGACAAGAATAAAAGTATATGCAATTAGGGCTATCCTAGAAAATCAAAACAATGTTCTGAAAAAATCCTTAAAATGGAATCTAGGCAAATCACAACTTCCATAAACTTCAAGAAAAAATCAGATTTTGATTCTATAGACCATTAAGCTTTGGATAAGGCAGTCTTAGAGAGAGAAATAATTTTCCATATATTATTTTGGAGAGAAAAAGAATTATAGCACCTAATCTAAGAAGTGCTAACAATAATTGTATGTCTTGGCATATATTCTACAAATACATGTGTACAATGAAATATATAAAAGCATCTTCACTGTAGTAATTACTAGCTTTGTTGGATAAGTACTAGTTTTGCTGAGGAAGGAAGACTGCTATCATTTTGCAGAAGTTAACAGCAGCTCTAGCTGTGTATTTTGTTGACATTCCACACTAACTGTCAGGTTCATTTCTTTGTCAAAAGAGATAGTGGGTTGTCCTTTTTATGTGATAAGAAGAGGTTTGTGAAGATGGCAATACACCTAACTCATGGAAGATAACAAAGCCGGTATGAGACTGTAGGAACCATCATCCCCTTTCCCTCCACCTTGTGCCTTGGCTCGAGACTAACTATACACATACAGCCACCTAAAGAATGGAGAATGAGAATATCTTGAGAGTCATGTTCCTTTGGAATTTTTCCACTAAATCAAATGAATAATTTGGCTTATTCAAATGGAAGATAGGACATTTCAGGATAAAAATATCAACTATTCCTTGTTGTTGTTATTAAGTGCCGTCGAGTCGATCCCAACCCACAGTGACCCTGTGTAGGGTTTCCAAGGAGCAGCTGGTGAGCTTGAGCCACCGACCTTGCAGTTCAAACAACTTTGCAGTCTGATGCATTAGCCCACAGTGCCACAGAGTTAATAAAATCCTACTGGAGGGTTGGAGCCTCAACAGGGTAATAGAGAATGGAACAAAAGATAAAAAATTCTGAACTGATAAGGGGAAGTGTGGGAAAAACAGTAATGTAGCTGTGGGCTAAGTCTGACCACGTTCAATAGACTCTTGTCAACCTGGATTGAGACCCCAGAAGTATAGTGAGACCTGGAGACTCCTGAGCCCATGGACAGGGACATAGTCACAGAGGACTAGAGTAGATAGTGAATCGTCCAGCTTATATGAAGTGAGGGGAGATGCACAAGAACACTCATACTTGCAGATAGTACCAACTTGACCTGGCTTCAATAGCTGGATGATCAGAACTCAACTACAGGAAGAAAAAAGAGGGTAAAAAGTGTAATCCGCTACAATTTAATGAACTTGAGCTATACTTATAGATGTAGTAGCTTAAAAGAGGGAACGAATCTTTACACCAAGGATCATTCCTACCCCCTCTGTACACAGGGTTGACAGGGACGGGCAACTTAGACATTGGCTACCCAAAATGAGGGGAGGGGGGATTACAAAGGCAAGAAGTGACTGACTTACAAGCTTTCAAGAGAGAGCCTAGTTTCAGAGGGTGAGGTGGAGGGTAGACTCTCCACTGAGTGGTTTCCAACCTGCCTGGACGGGGCTGGTGAAAGGATATGGGATAAGACTCTTGTGGATCAATAGTGAATAATTGATATCAGGACTGTCTGTATCTGTTGCAAATGTAAAGGTAGATGTTTTGTAGCAAAAGGAGGGGAGTGGTTGACTTTTCAGTCCAGGACCAGAGGTCCCTGGGACCATCAAGGGAGAAGAGCGGAGTGCAGGACCCTATTCAGAGAAGCAGCAACGCCAGAGATGGAGGCAGAGACCATGACATGGAGAGATGCAGTGGCTGGGGACTCTAGACTCAAGGAGGTAAAGGGGCTCGCTGTGTGCTGGAGGCCGGAGCGTGGGCTTGCAGGGTGTGCCCTTTGGTTGTTTGAATGGTTATATATTCCTGAGTGCTTCGGCGCACATCAAAAACAAAAACAAAAAAACAGAGGGAATGGAAGCACATGCTGGTAAATGATGATGAATGGAGGGGACTGTAGTCATTGCAATGAAACAAAATATGATAGGATGAAAGAAAAAAAAAAAGATAAAATATGCTGAATCATTGTTTTTGTACAAATTACTACAAACTGACTCCCATATAAAATTTAAGCGTGATTGTAAAAGTGTTATATGAACCAATATTCATATCTAGAATTTTAAATTGGAATATATCCTTTTGTTGCTAAATAAAAGAGTGCTAAAAAGTTTTATACCTTGGATATAATGGCAAGGAAATAAATATAAAATGCAATACACTCTAAGGAGATGCAACCCTTCATCAGACACTTATCAACAGCCAGTTTTTCTACCATTTTAGATAGATTGCAACAAATACATATATCAACAAAGCTATATAAATAATAGTGCTCAGCCATACATTTTTTATTTAAAAATTGTATTCCTAATACTGTTAATCAGTCTCAGTCATCCTGGTCTTAACTGCTTTTCTTACTAATTGTTGTTGTTGTTAAGCACCGTGGAGTCAGTTCCGACTCATAGCGACCTGTACAGGGTTTCCGAGGCTGCAAATCTTTACGGGAGCAGAAAGCCTCATCTTTCTCCCACAGAATAGCTGGTAGTTTCGAACTGCCGACCTTGAGGTTAGCAGCCAGATTCATAACCACTACCCTAATTAGTAGCCAAAATTTGATCCTAAGAACATTTCAATGAAATGACTGAAAAAGTTAAGAATTATGTATTGTTACACAATATTTCCACCATTCATGTGCCAAACTATCATACTGTGGTAACTTGTGTATTTCTGTAATTTTGGGTGTTAGGCCATCAGTATTTCAAACACTAACAGGGTGACCCATGGTAAACAGTTTCAGTGGAACTTCCAAACTAAGACACACCAGGGAAAAAGATGTGGCAATCTACTTCCAACAAAATTGGCCACTGAAACCTTAAGAATAGCAGTAGTATGTTGTCTGATATAGTGCCAAAGATGAGTATCTCAGGCTGAAAGACATTCAAAATAAAACTGGGGAATAAATAACTCCTTAAAGTAGAATCAACTTTAATGATATGAATGGAGTTCTTCATGTACTGATGGGACACATCTCAAAATAGGAATAAATAGCTGTAAACATCTATTAATAACTGGAACATGAAGTATGAATCTAGGAAAATTGGAAGTTGTCAAAAATGCAATGGAACATATAAAGATCAATATCCTAGGCATTACTGAGCTGAAATGGAATGGAAAGGCATTACCATTTTCAGCTAGACAATCACATGGTCTACTTTGTAGGGAATGACAAATTGAAGTGGAATGGTATTGCATTCATTGTGCAGAAGGTACAACCTTGCTTGCTGAAAGTGAAGAGAGCTTAAAGCATTTAATGAAGAAGATCAAAGACTATAGGCTTCAGTATCGATTTTACATCAACATAAAGAAAACAAAATCCTCACAACTGAAACAACAAGGAACATTATGGTAAAAGGAGAAAAGATAGAAGATGTCAAGGATTTCGTGTTATTGGTTCTACAATCAACACAGATCTAACAGTCAAGAAATAAAATGCTGGGCACCAAAAAAAAAAGTGTTGAAAAGCAAAAATTTCACTTTGAGGACTAAAGTGTGCCTGATTTTGGTATTTTCAATCATGTCATATGCATGCAAAAGGGGAATAAAGAAGACCAAAGAATTTATAACTTTGAATTATGGCATTAGATTAAAATATTGGCTATACCATACATTTCCAGAAGAACAAGAAAATCTGTTTCGGAAAAAATACAACCGGAATGCTCTTTTGAATCAAGAATGCTAAGGCTTTGTCTCACATACTTTGGACATGTTATCAAGAGAAACCAGTCCCTAGAGAAGCGCATCATGCATGGTAGGGTCAATAAAACAGAGGAAAACTTTCCTTGAGACAGAATGATACAGTGGCTGCAACAATGGCCTCAAATAGAGCATTAATTGTAAGGATAGTTTAAGAATGGACAGTGTTTTGTTGTATACAGGGTCAGACTTAACAGACTCAAGACACTTAACAACAATGCAATATTTAATGTATAATGAATGGCTAGATAACATTTTGAAGTAAATATTATAAAGGATTTAATATTTTTTATTGTATTTTGTATTCTTTTAAGTGTACTTAAGAAAACATACCTGATGTAGAAGTTCTTTTTGAGGCATAGGGGGTGATCTTTCTTCATACACAGGAGGTGGTTTATGTGTGGGTGGAAGGTCAATCCTGTATTAAAAAGGTTAAAAATTGTGATTGCTACATTTAGCAAATATAGGTGATGGGAAGAAAATCAAGTTTCTCTTACAGTTTTGTAGATATTTTCCTCATCTTGTTATTTATATTAATTAACCTACATGGTAGATTTGTCTTTTATATTTCCATTAAGCTTTCATAGATTGGAAAAAAGTAAACAGTTTTTAAAGGTTTTAAAGTGTACTGTAAATTGAAATTTAAAAAAAAATTTAAAGAAATATTTAAATATTGTGATTATTCTTTAAATTATCTACTGATATTAATGCATACAGAGAATGAGAGCTATAGAGGGTAAAGTAATTTCAATTTATCCATAAGCTAAAACTTCAAATGAATAGAATGTCAAAATAAATAATTACAAAAATGTATCAGCTTACTAGTAAATGCTATTTTAAAAATTACAGAAAAGCATGAGATAATTTAGGACTTAAGATGAAGTTAACCACATGTTGGTTATTCTTGAAAATTAGTGAACTCCAGTTTCACAAGTATTACATTGAAAGAATATCTTATAGTCCTTTTATTTAAGGTAAATATTTCCTTTTATTTAGTAAAAATCAAAGGAAATTTATAGCTTCAAGGTGCCATAGATCACTGAGGTGAGAAAACTGAGGCTCATGGAAGTGAAGTGGCTGGCTCATGATTACACCTCTAATTGGATTGTGATAAACTGAGACTAACACCTAGAAGACCAGTGTTATAACTGTGCCAGATTAGAGAGGCAGAATCATAGAGAAAGCATTTATGAAGACAGAAGACATATATTCTATGTCCTAACATAAAAGCATTAATAAACTACACAGTATATAATGCCATTTGTATAAAACTTCTGAGCTCATAAAATGGTATCATCTCATTCCATCCTCATCACAACTTTGTGAGGTAAATAAGAAAAGTAATATTCACATTTCACAGATGAAGCGACAAAGTTGTTAACAGAATTGAGTGACTTGGAACATAGGTCTTTTGACTATACATCAAGATTTAATTTCTGCTTTACAATTCTATCTCATTGATTTGGTCAAAACATTTTTCTGAATATGAAAAGATGCTTAAAATATGCCAACATCAAGTGTTTTTCATCAAGGAATAAATTTTAAACTTACTGTTTTTAAATACACTGGCATTTAAAAGTTAACTTTTAAATATGTAAAGCAGGCAAATGCAATCTGAAAAGCAATTAAACTTTTAATTTATTTTTGTATCTCTTTCAACTCTTCAACAAAGGCCTGAATGTCTGTCTATTCAGAAGGCAGGACATGTCATCATGATGTCATATGAAAAAATGTCTAATATGTTGTAGGTGAGAAGGTATGCAGTCCCTTGACAGCTTTTGCTACAATGTATTTTGGGATGTTTCTATGAAACCATAGTCATGGGACATCATTGTTACTTTCATCTTTCACTTTTACATCCAAGTAAAGGTAGACATAAGGACTGGTGCATACTGAATATTTATGGCTGAACACAGGCAAAACGGTACCTACACTTTGTCAAGATAGGATGGTCTCTTTTTTCGAGGAGTCAGCAGCACAGTCACAAAGATAGCAATGATGAAAAGGGCAAGGACAGCTCCAATTACAGCTCCAGCTACAGCTATGGAAGAGGTCTGCTTAAATGGAACATCTGAAAAGTAACAAAAATTAAGCTTTTCAAACAATTTTAAAAAGTTCTCGAAATCGTGCACTTTAATTTCTGTAATGTGCAAGGACAACTGGAAGAATGTTATTCAATGGCAAGCTTATAAGATCCTATATTTGATTAATTCTTTTTAGTAACATGTTAACACCCTTCTTCCATGTAAGATGTTAACTGAGCACCTCAGCTTTGCTTCCCTCCCCCCAATCAGAGAGCAATGATCTATTTCCTATGGGCAAAGAAAGTCTAGGGAATAAAAGAAGATAGATGAAAAACAACTTAAGATTTTACTCTAAAGAGTGATAAAGCAAAAAATCAAGTCTTTAATAGATTAAGCATACAGACATTTACATTTTTAGTCTATTAAAATATAAAAGAAACTAAAATTCTTCAACGACAAAATAAAAAACTATCCGAATAAATACAGCTTTTAAAAAATATATTAGTGTTACAGGATAAGCACTAGACTGCTAACAAAGTCAGCAGTTCAAACTCACCCTCCAGTCTCAGAAATCCTAGATATCCTATACAGGGTCACTATGAGTTGGAAAGGACTCAATGGCACACAACAATAATTATAAAAAATTTAAATGTTTAAAAGCAGAGATTATTATAGTTTTGTTTTTGTTAAGTGCCGTCGAGTTGGTTCTGACTCATAGCAAACCCTATATAGGGTTTCCAAGGTGCACCTGGTAGATTTGAAATACCTACCTTGTGGTTCAAACTGATTTTGCAGTTCAGTGCTTATCCTACAGTGACACATCAGGACTCCATTATAGCAGTACTTGCTTTAATCTACAAATTTATAACTTACATTTTCACTGTAAATTACTTCATATTATAAACAGTATGTACAAATAGTAGCTGCTAACTTACAAAGAGGGTTCTGTTCCAAAAACTTCATTAAGTCATTTCTGATGTTAAGACAAACCTTTTTTTTTTTTTTTTCTTGTTTATTGTTTTTAATTTTAGTTTTCATTGTTATTGTCTATTATCTTTTAAAATCCTATCTTTGAGATTGGCATGAGAATAACCTTAGCAAAATACACTCTGCGATACTGTATATAGTACATATTACCAGTAAGATGTACAAAAATAAAGCACAGCCATTAAGTGTGATTTGTAATAAACTGGGGACTACTTGTCTTACAAATTGACCACATATTTCCAGATATAAGCATTATGAAATATGACAAAACTTTTTATCCTTATGAGTAAATATTATTTTGGCTATTTTAGCAGTATTAAATCTAGTAACTAAATTTTGTGAGGTGATGCATAACATAAAATGCTTTCAGATGCATTTTATCTTTCTAATACTTAGAAATACAGTCACAATTATTTTATAGATGCAGATACTGAAGTTCTAAGATTAAGTAGGAGTCCTGGTGTGGCACTGTAGGATAAGCACTGGACTTCTAAAAAGGTCAGGAGAGTTCAAGCCCACCAGCCGCTTCTCAGAAACTCTATACAGGATCCCTATGAGTCAGAATCGACATGATGTTACTTAACAAGGTTAAGCAATCCACCTAAGATCATTCATTCAATTATTAGAGCACGAGTGAGAGAGAGCACGGTTGGAGTAGGATGGAAGCTCTTCACCCTTATGCTCTTGCTGGGAAAGATGAACCTTTTCCTAGCAACATCTAGGCTCTTATTTGTTGTTCTTAAGTGCCATCGAGTCAATTCTGACCCATAGCAACCCTGTATAGGATTTCCAAGGAGTAGTTGGTGAGCTTGAACCACCAACCTTGAGGTCAAACGGCTTTGCAGTCTGGCGCATTAACCCACAGCACCACTAGACTCTTCTTTGGTGTCCTCTATGTAGTAATGGGGAGTTCTGGTGTAGTACTGTACTGCTAAGTACAAGGTTGGTGGATCAAACCCACTAGCCACTCTTCAGAAACCCTACACAGGGTGGCTATGTCTCAGAACTGACTAAAAGGCACATAACAACAACAACATATGTTAGTGAAGAGCTCTTAGTTTTCACTTACATTGTCATTTTCACATATATGCTAAAATAATTCCAATTATTGTTGGAAGATAGACAAGGCAAGTTTGAATCAAATGAAAGCACTATCATTGAACTATGGTTTTGAAATATGTTTCAATTATTTACCATCATACAATTTCTATATATAAACATACTTAGACATATTTTCCAGCTCTATTTTTATTGTGAGTCATGGTGCTGCTTCAAATAGCTTAAAGTATTTTTATAACGGGAAAGAAAAATACTCACTGACCAAATTTAATCCACTTATAATATGGAGTTTATTAGTAATATATCATTTTGTTAGATTCCTTCTAGATTAAAAATCTTATAGCAATGAGTGCAGATAATTCATGTCAATAGCTTTTCAAATACTGACTAGAATTTGGGAATAATGAATATACTTTTTTTAAACAATATGACAGATTCAATCATTCTAGGTATTACTCCCATTTGCTGATGTATGCCTGGTTTATCTTGCTATTACTGCTATTTATCTATACCTTAGTATCTCCATTCGAATACTTGAAGTTGAATTACTACAGGATTCCATTCTGCAGACACCATCAGTAAGTGGATTCTGAAGTTTAAATTGCAAACCTCTTTTAATTTTAACATTGGACATCTGTGAATAAGTAACTGAGAATGATATGAGCAAATTAAGCTGAAACACGTTTTTGCATTGCCTATTACTATCCATAAACAAAAACAAAAACAAAAAAACATATGTCAAAGTCAATTCCAACTCATTGTGACCGTGTAGGATGAGTTGAACTGCCCCATAGATTTTCCAAGGTGTTGGAAACCCTATACAGGGTCGTTATGAGTTGTAATCGACTCGATGGCACTTAACAACAACAACAATCTATATGGAGTTGTCCTGGTGTGGCACTGTAGAATAAGTACTTGACTGCTAACCACAAGTTAGTGGTTCAAACCCACTAGCTGCTCTTCAAAAACCCTGTACAGGGTCATTGATACAGAACTGAGCCCACATACTTATCAACAGTCTTTACAGACACAGATTGCCCTATCTTTCTACAATGGAGCAGCTGGCAGGTTAGAATTACTGACCTTTCAGTAAGCAGTTATATGCTTTAACCAATATGCCACAAGTACAAAAACAGTCATAAATGTGTTTCATCATAATTTGAATAGTCATAAGTCAGGGACTATATGTATGTCCTTGATGAAAACAAATAGAACCATTATGCAAATATTACTCTTCTCTTGTAAACGTGAAAAAGTTAACGAGTTGGCTTAGGGGTAATAATTTATCCTATTTGGCATTTTTCCTACCACATATAGCTTTGACCAGTAGATATCACTATAAAGAATACTGACAATAGCCCAAGTGAAACTCTTTAAGATTGCATGATTTGAGCAAATCATACAACTCATCAGGTAAAAACACACACACACACACACAAAAACCCCACCAATGTGCCTAGTACCTACATTCTACATTCATATTTCTAAAGGTCTCTTTAATGCAAAATTGTTTTTTGTTAAAGGACAAAGCAGCTCTATCATTTTTGCCCAAGGGTGCAGAACTTAAATTTATGTGTTCTCATTCTAACAACCCTGTATAGGGTTTTCAGGCTCCTGGTGTGGGGCTACAGGATCAGCACTAGACTGTGAACCACAAGGCCAGCAGTTCCAACCCACCAGCCGCACCTCGGAAACTCTACACAGGGTCGCTATGGGTCGGAACCAACTCAATGGCACTTAACATGTTGGGTGGGTTTGAACTGCTGACCTTGTGCTTCAAACGGACTTTGTAGTACACCACATTAACCCACGGCACCGGGTTTCCAAAACTGAATCTTTGCAGGTGCAGAAAGCGTCACCTTTTTCCCAGAGGCTGGTGGGTAAGACTGCTGACCTCGTGGTTCACAGTCGTGTTTATCCTACAAGCCATCATGCTCCCCAAGGATAACAATGTTATTATCAGATAGTGAGAGTTCCAAAACTCAGGTCACTCTCACAAGATTCATAGCCCAAATAAAGACTTTTAGTCTTTCATCAAACCTCGTATCTTCTCCAAGAAAGTGTTTCATCTTGGCAATAATCTAAAATTTGGTAGTGCTTTGTAAGTAAAAAAATAAAATTAGGTAGACTATTAATATCCTCCTAAAGTGATCTCCAACTTTGAATAGAAACTATTTTTAATTCCTGAAGTAATTCCTTAGTGAAAATATTTTAAACATTCAATTTATCAAATTCTGCCCCATTAACCTTATAATTTCTAGTTCTAGTGTTTTATAATTGAAAGTTGACTGTGTGTATACTATAATAGTCTTGTTTTTGTTAAGTACCATGGAGTCGGTTCCGATTCATAGTGACCCTGCACAGGGTTTCCGAGGCTGTAAATCTTTACCGGAGCAGACAGCCTCATCTTTCTCCCAAACCGCTGGTAATTTCGAACTGCCGATCTTGAGATTAGTAGCCCGATTCGTAACCACTAGACTACCAGAGCTCCTTGATTAGGGCATCTTTATTTCTGGTAGCGTAGTGGTTACGAATTGGGCTGTGAACTGCAAGGTCAGCAGTTCGAAACTACCAGCTGTTCGCTGAAGAAAGATGAGGCTCTCTGCTCCCATAAAGAGTTACAGCCTCGGAAACCTTGTTCACCAGGGTCACTATGAGTCAGAACCAATTACACAGCACATAACCACCACCACCATTCATTTTTAGGAGTCAGGGTGTGGCGCTGTGGGTTAATGCGCCAAACTTGCAGAGCCGTTTTACTACTGCAAGGTTGGTGGTTCAAGCTCACCAGCTGCTCCTTGGAAACCCTATACAGGGTCGCTATGGGTCGGAATTGACTCGATGGCACTTAACAACATTCATTCTTTATGTTATCTTCTCTTTTATGCAAACATCATCTATGATCAGGACATGCTATTAAGTATTGAAAGAAGCAACGGGGCTTGGAAAAACAAAAACCCAACAACCTAGGTATGAATTTATTTACCAGTTGGATGTTGTTTATATGTTGTTAGAATAAATTAGAATTTGCATGTTTTCATGGGATATATTCCTGATTTCCTTTTCTGATTCTATTAACTGACGAAAAGAGTAGTTTATTTTAAAGCAGGTGATGAGAATACTAGGAAATGCAAAGAACTGACATCTTTTGCATTCAAGTCTTTAATTAAAATCAAGAATTTAGCCATAACACTGCCCGGACCTGAATCCCTGCCAACATAAACACACATATGTTACATGGACTCTGTATTCCTAAAAAAAAACACTAGAAAGAGAGTAAATGCATACAACTATGACATTTTTAATGCTTGTTTTCTGAGTGCCTGAAATGAAGCAACCTTATCATCATACATAGAAATGTTGCTAATCTGCTACAAGCAACAGAAAACTAAAAAGACAAAAGGTTTAAAATTTTTAGCATTAAGACTTAAGCAGGTGTCTCAAAGGATAAGTTTGTAGTTATCACAGCAGCTATGTAATACACCTACACTGACAATCCACCTACAATGACAATTCACCTCCAAAAAAAAGAAAAACAGAATTCTTCCATACAAAAGTGTATACCAATTGCAATGGATTATGGATGTCTTCTAGAAAAGAATGTTCAAAAATCAGTTACAAACTATACTTGAAAAAAAAATTAATCTAGATTTAAGTAGTAACTTTCAGTATTTTTTAAAATTAATATGTACATGTTAAACTGAATTGAATTTTTGTCCCTCTTTTGTATTCACTGTGACACAAATGAAGTATGAGACATTTTTTTAAAATGTGCACTTAATCCACATCTGAAACTGAAACATGACATTTAAAAAGTTAAATACTATTCTACACACTATTTTATTATATCAGTATACTAAAACAGAGTATGCACAGAAAGCTAGTCCCATTTTACAATTACGTTCAAACACCAAATCATTACTTTTTTTTTTTTTTTAAACCCTTGTGGCACTGTAGTATAAAGCACTGAATCACAAGGCCAGTTTGAACCACAATGTCGGCGTCAAATTCACCTTGGAAATCCTACACAGGGTCGCTATGAGTTGGAACTGACTCGTGGCACTAAACAACATGGATAATTAACCCCTTTAATACTTATCTTCTGAATAGAACATGAAGTCTTTATGTCCATCCAAATATTTGTTTTTTGCTACTTGATAATAAAAGTGCTCCATTTGGGCCAGGTTATTTTCATTAGGATTTCATTCAACAAATTGACAAGCACCTAATGTGTTCCCTGATAACAGTGGTTCAAGCACTCAGCTGCTAACTGAAAGGTGAGGTTCAAACTTACCAGCTACTCCATGGAAGAAAGACACAGAAAGAAGCCTGCTTTCACAAATAGTTATCTTGGAAACTCTGTGGTGCAATTCTGCTCTGCCCTACATTGTTACTATGAGTTGGCACTGACCTGACATCAGCAAAGAGTTTATTTTTGTGGTAATGTTGCTAGGCTTTCTCCTAGTGTTAAGAACGCATGAATGAATTTTACATAGTCCCTGTCCTCACAAAATAAAGTAAAATCCTCAAAGGTGATTAAGAATCTATGAAATATGAATGATCCAATGAAGTATGGAAAGAACTACTACAATTTAAAAGGCATTCCATGAAAATAAAAATGTTCTGGACTGATAACTACAAGGCTGACAGTATAAATTCACTAGAAACTCCCTGGAAACCTTATACAGTCACTATAAGTAGGAACCTACTGAACAACAACATATATGATTGGCACCGGCAGCCCCACTACCACACTGAGCACTCCCAAGATCCCACACAGTGTACAGTGCAATACTTCACAATTGAGTAGATCCATATACTCTAACTTGGTTATATCCTTTCAGCATACTTAGCATTTTGGACACAGTATAATTTAGGCATGGCTTATTTGAACAAACTATCTAAATTTAAATTTAAAGGAGCCAACACTGCAGGAGTGGCCCGTGTAACAAGTGAACATCTGACACGTGAACCAAGTGGAAGTGCCAGTGCAAATTCATAAAATAAGCATTTATTTCTAGTAATTGTCATAACTAGCAGAATGAAGATACCATTAATAATTCCAGGCACTAAATAAGTACAGTAAAACCACTAAATTCCTGGCAATGTAAATATTGTACAAGAATCTTATCTGTTACATTATAAAGTATACCAGAATCTCAAGAATTTTTAAAACTCTCACATTAAACCTATGTTGTGCCTGAAGTATTCATATGATGGTGATGCTATTTTGATTATTACTCTTAGTTGATTTCAAGTCGATTTCAACTCATGACAACCCATGTATGCAAGTAGAACCCTAAAGACGCAGATCAACAGGACATCTTCCAAGATGCCTGGGGTGGAATCAAACTGCATCTCAGCTAGTAGTCAGGCTATTAACTATTTGTACCATCCAAACATTAAAACCAAATACTTTTACCATTAAGACAATATTGAAAAATTGTTTAAGCGCTGTCATGTCAGTTTTGACTCATAGTGACCCTGTACAGGGTTTCCAAGGAGCACCTGGTAAGTTTGAACCGCCAACATCGTGACTCAAACTGACTTTGCACTCCAGTGCTTTATCCTAGTGTATGGCATTGTAACTGGTAAGTCTGCAACAATGCATTCCTTCCATTTAAATCTACTTGTTTTTGAGAGGTCACATTTTAACTGTAACACTTAAAAACCAAGAATCAAAATATACTGAACTTGGAATTACATCTTTGAATCACAAAGCATTAAAAACCAAAATAAAAAAAATGAAACACATTCAAAATGTTTTGATATAAATTTCTAGTGGAAAATGTTTTTTAAAACTTTTTAATCAATGTTAAGATTTGTTTTTGAATGTTTCATAATAAACTGCTATTTTGCTGTTGTTATATTCCATGCACAACAGAATGAAACACTGCCCTTTCCTGCACAACCTCACAATTGTCACCCTTGATCCAGATGTTGCTACCACTGCGCCAATCCAACTCATTGGGGGGTCTTCCTCCTTTTCCCCAGCCCTCTACTTTATCAAACATGATGTCTTTCTCCAGGGACTGGTCCCACCTAATAATGTCTGGAAGTAGGAGAGAGAAAATCTGGCCATTCAGGAAGCATTCTGGTTGTATTTTTTTCAACACAGATCTGTTGTTCTTTTGACAGTCCATGGTATTTTTAATACACTTCTTCAGCATAACTCAAATGCATCAATTCTTTCTAGGGTCTTCCTTATTCATTGTGTAACTTTTACACACAAATGAAACTACTGAAAATACGATGGCTTGGGTCAGGCACACCTTAGTCCTCAAACTCATAATTGCTCTTGAACACTTTAATGAGGTCCTGTGCAGATATGCCTACTGCAATATGTCATTTGATTTGACATTCATGAGTGTTGATGCTGCTTTCTTGAGTGTTGGTTGATCCTAGCAAAATGAAGTCTTTGACAGCTTTGATCTTTTCTCCATTTATCTTGATGTTATATATTGGTCCAGTGGTGAAGATTTTTGTTTTCTTTACATTTAAGTGCAAACCATAATGAAGGTTGTGGTCTTTGATCTTCATATTTTAAGTCCTCTTCACTTTCAGCAAGTTGTATCACTGCGTGTCACAGGTTATGAGTCATCGTCCAACCCTGATGCCACATTTTTTTTTCATATACTCCAGCTTCTCCAATTATTTGCTCAACATTGAGTAAGTATGATGAAATAGTAAAACCCTAGCACACATCTTTCCTAGTTTTAAATCATTCAGTGTTCCCTTGTTCTGCTTCTTGGTCTACGTAGAGGTTCCTCCTAGCACAATTAAGTGTTCCTGAATACTCATTCTCAGAAATGTTGTCATGATCCATCCAACTGAAAGCCTTTGAGTAGTCAACAAAGCATAGGTAAACATCTATTATTCTCTTTCAGCAGAGATCCATCAGATGTTAGCAATGATATACCTTGTCGTCTGAATCTGACCTACACTTCTGGTAGTGCTGTCAACGTACTGTTGCAGCCAGTTGTTAATTATCTTCAGAAAAATTTTACTTGCATGCAATATTAATGGTATTGTTCAATGACTACTGTGTTGAGTCACCTCTCTATGGCACAAATATGGATCCCTTCCAATCAGTTGGCCAGGTAGCTGTATTCCATATTTCTTGGCATAGATGAGTGCCTTCGGTGTCGCATCAGTTTGTTGAAATTTTTCAATTTGTATTCCATCAATTTCCAGTGCCTTACTCTTTGTCAATGCCTTCAGTGCACCTTGCACTTCTTCCTTCAGTATCATTAGCTCTTGAAATAAGCATTTGGCCATTTTTCTGATAGTGACTGTGTATTCTTTCCATTTTCTTTTGATGTTTTCTGCCTCATTTAATTTTCCCCATAGAATCCTTCAATATTGCAACTCGAGGCTTGAATTTCATCATACATTCTGTTGTTATTGTGAAGTGCCGCCAAGTCAGTTCAAATTCATATTGATCCTGTATAGGGGTTCCAAGGAGCAGCTGGTGGGTTTGAACTACCAAGCTTATAGTTCACAGTCCAATGTTGATACTACAGCGTATACATACTACGTATACATATTAGGAATCCATACTAAATCTTAATTGTCAGGTATAACAGACTTTGAAGATCACTGATAAAAAGTGAATAGATATAAAACTAATAAAATGGTGAAGCTGTGATAGACACTAAAGAAAAAAAAAAAAGATATGGATAACAATCATCAATTCTTAGGCAAACTCTCACAGTTATCATTTGAGTTGGGTCTTAACTATGAACTGGTAACCCAACATAGAATATATAAAAGGAAATTTCAGGTAAAGAAAGTAACAATTATTCAAATAGAAAATCACATGGTATATTAAAAGAATCATTAATAAGCCTAGGTATTGAGTATGTTCCTGCTAACAGATTTAGGCCCTGAGCATCTAATAGCTGCTAACATTAAAAAAACTTAAAAGTAGAAATTACGTGACTTCTGATGGAAAAACAGTCTATACCTTACAAATTCTGGTAACCTGAATATAGTTAAGGCACTTGATCTCACTACCATTTGGTGATATAATTGGCAAATTCAAACTGGGACACTTGACAGAACAAATGAAGCAATTTCTTCAAAAAATAATTGCAAGGGAATTATGTGTAATTAAAGATACTTCAACTAGCAACAACATATCATATTTGGATCCTGATTTCATCAAGCTAAAAAAAATTGTAAAATTAAGCACTCACTGCATGTACTGATCTTAAAGTATTGTTAACTTTTAAGGTAATAATGATGCTGTGGTTATTAAAAAAACAAACAAACAAACAAAAAACACTCTTATGGCTTTTAGAGCCTCATATTGATATATTTAGATGAATTAATGGCACGAGGGATTAAGACAGCATGGGTTAAATAAGCAAAAATGACTGTGAATTAGTATCTATTACAGTTGAGTAAGGAGCCTGGTGTGGCCCTATGAGTTTATGCTTCAGACTGCAAAACCATTTGAACTACAAGGTCGGTGGTTCAAGCTCACCAGTCGCTTCTTGGAAACCCTATACAGGGTCGCTATGGGTCCAAACCAACTCGACAGCACTTAATAACAACAAAGTTGAGTAATGCAAGCAGAGGTTAATTTTTGTCCTTTTTGAATTTAATTTTTTAAAATGGTTACAATTTTCCCTAATAATTTTTAAAAATGAGATAAATGCAAATATACTTAGGTGTCAAAACCTTCCCTTTAAGATGTTTTGCTCAATAAATTTCTTGACTTCATATCTATACAGAAATAGTAGGCCTATTAGTAAATTTGGCCTTGAGTTAGTCTTACATTTTAATCATTATTTCTCTTTTAAAGTTATTAAGTTCAACTTCATTCTGCTCCATCCACAGCAGCCAAACAGCAGCAATGAATTAAAATGTAAGTAAAACTTATCCTAACATTGAATCGTATTTATCTAATTTGAAAAGAACATGAATAATTATTACTATGGTTCTAGAAATGGCCTCTAGGTAGCAGTATATGCCATTTGTTTTGTTAAGTGCCATCAGTTGGTTCTCATTGCAACCTTGTACAGAGTTTCTGAGGAGCAGCTGGTGGGTTTGAACCTCACAGTCCAGTCTTATCCTATAGCGCCACCAACAGGATTCTAGTATTTGCCATGTGTGTATACACAATGTGTGTGTGCACATGGCATATACTAGAATTATGTGTAATTAGATTTAAAGGTTTTCAACGAACCACAATTTATCATATTTGGATCTTGATTTCATCAAGCTAAAAACGTGAAAATTTGAACACTCACTGGATATACTGATATATGTTGTTGTTAAGAGCTGTCTAGTAGGTTCAACAAACCTCTATAGGGTTTCTGAGTTGCTGCTGATTAAACTACCAATACTGTGAATTAGTATCTATTACAGTTGAGTAAGGAGCCTGGTGTGGCGCTATGAGTTAATGCATCAGACTGCAAAACCATTTGAACTATAAGGTCGGTGGTTCAACCTCACCAGTCGGATAGTTCAAACTATCTGAGCAATCCCACAGCACTACACCAGGACTTCATCTATATCTATACCAAGTTTCAAGTTCTTGATGGAAACCCAACTCAAACTAGTACAGTGTTTTTAAAAAAATGTTGCTGATTGTAATAGAAAAAAATAAATAGCAAGCATTACAAAAAAAAAAACCAAACCAGAAGTTTGTGTACTGTACTGTTTCAAAGATTCTTTCATGCATGAATTTTCACGAAAAGTTCATCTTTATTATTATACTGATATACAAAGGGACTAATCTTAATCCAGTCAAATATAAGAAGACCCCCCAAAAAATTTTAAGCTGTTGCTTTATCTAAAATAATTTTGGATTTAGAAAATGCATCATAATTTTAACTTTAAATGTCAGAAACAGGATATAGAGAGGTGATTTACAAATCATTGAAAACAATGGCATTTCTAATCAACGTATCTCCTAAGTGAAAAACACTAAATGATAACTCAAGAAAATGTGTTAATTGAAAAGTGAAAACCAATGTATTAAATGTGACTTAAGCCAAAATCATAGCAAAAACATCTAAAATGTGTTTTTAACTCCTAGGACTACAGAGTCAAGATAATTCATAGCTGTCAAGGATGTTATTCATAAAGTATATATAAAATAGCGAACAAATTGTTAACTAAAATCAAATTCTATAATGCTAACGTGCCAACTTGCATATTTCCTTTCTCAAATCTTACTTAACTGTATTCATAATCTGATTTTATAAATCTTCTTTGATAACAAATATGAAAGTTTTCTAATGTCTAAAAATTATTAACTAAAAAGGAGTCAAACATACTTACAAGTACATACATTCTAGCAAATATCATAGAGAAAAGAGGGTAATCAAGATCCATAGGCTCACTTCAGAAATACGCTTTTTAAAGCGTATTTGTCATGTGACTCCTGGGGCTACCACCTACTACATAAATTACTTTAAAAAAAAAACAACAACAAAACACTATAGAGTGAACTAAAATTAATTCTAACAAATGAAAAAAATTTGAGAATGGTACATTCCTAATTAACAAACAGGAACAACAATTAAATTTGTAATCTGGACTCCCATTAGAATGAAAGCTTCAATATGAGTAGTGTTTCTTTCCTGAATTTTACATTTCTAAACATTAACCACCTCTTACTCGTTCATATGCTTTCAATATATATGACAAAGAATACTAAACTCAAATTACATGTATTTGGATATAAAATGGATACTTTTCTCTTTTTGCACTTACATGATATACTTCCTGCAGCCCCTTATGCAAAACACTTAGCCATGGGTACACTTTATAAAACTTCCTTGCACATGGCTATCAGAATCAGTATTTCCTACTGAAAAACCTTAATTGTTTAGTACTAGACATATATAAAATAGAAACCTATATATAGGCACATAGTAAAATTTCTTTCAACTTTAAAGTACTTCTTAAATAACATCTTTTGAAGTTAATCCTTAACAAATAAAAAGTTTCAAAATATTCTAATAAAATGGCAGGAAAAAAATATATTTCACTGTATTACTGGTAATTTTAACAGTATTTAAAATCTTAAAATGAGTACAAAAATGCAAAGCTGTATCAAAGCAAATTGGGTAAACAAAACAAAACAACGCACATGGCCAAAAATATTCGTTCATCTTTTCTATGAAGACAGTAAGGCTTTCATATATACCTATAAGTAAGCTTTGCACATCATAGGTATTCAAATGTTAATTTAACAAAAATGTTTGTCGTATGAGTATTCATGATTACAAACCAGTCTCCATGTATATAGTAAACAAAGTTCTAAGGAACAGTGCAATGCTTCAGAAAGTCTTTAGCACTAGGTTTCAGATGCTCAGAAATTTTAAACTATTTACTTTACCAAATGATTTACATTGATTAAGGATATAACCAAAAAAGCAACTATCATCAAATCTTTTCTGACTCATAGCTAACCAAAGTAGCATTTCCAAGACTATAAATCTTTACAGGAGCAGAAAGGCTCATTTTTCTCCCATGGAGTGGCTGGTAGGTTTGAGCTGCCAACCTTGTGGTTACCAGAGTCCACTGCTGATCCTACAGTGCCACACCAAGAGTCCTGGTTAAGGATATGTGGTTGTTAAGTACCATCAAGTCAGTTCCAACTCATTAGCAAGCCTGCATAGGGTTTTCAAGGAGAAGCTGGTGGGTCTGAACTGCTGACCTTGTGGTTTGCAGTCCAGTGCAGATCCTACAGCACCACACCAGGAGTCCTGGTTAAGGATATGTTGTTAAATGCCATCATGTCAGTTCCGACACATAACATGGCAGGTTTGACTCATGGCGGATTTGAACTGCTGACCTTGTAGTTCATAGACCAGTGCTGATCCTACAGTGCCACTCCAGGACGTGGAGTGTATCAAATACTTGTTTTTCCATGTCACCCTCTCTGTGGGCGGAAAAACCCTAATCACACAATGTGAACGTAAAACTCACACACTGTAGATGTAATTCTGAAATAAAGTTAGAATACACTGTGAATTTCTTACAGACTATACTCAAGATGAGATTTATTTGGGTGCTCATTACAGTATACTAAATGGGATTACTATCCTAGAGTCATACAGCATTTCAAACCACTATTTTTAAATGAAACTTTGGTAGAAAAAACCACAAATAATATACCTTCTATGGCAAGGAATTTTACACCCCTATTTTTCATAGCCATATTATTAGAGGTAATTAAATAAAAAATAAACATGCTTTAAGCACAGTACATTATCAAGAAAGTATTTCTTCCAATGTTATAAATTTAGTATTAATAAATCAATGGCTAACTCAATAAAAACCCAGACATTTTTTATAAGTATATACCACTTAAGTACATCCTTAACCTTAAAGAGTTTTGTACTAATTGGAAAGATAAGTAAGTTTTTATTTTCAAAATATATTATTAGTTAAAATTAAGGCAGCTGGTTTAAAATCATTTAGAATCAAGTTTTTATTACTTGCAAAATTGTAACTGGTAAAGCTTTGTCTTCTAAGAGTTTTTGTTTTTGTGTTTTTAAGTTTTTGGGGTACGTGTATGTGAGGGTAGAGGGAGAAATGAGAGTAAAAAAGTATCTACTTTGCTTTCTCATTAAGAAAATAATTTATTTTATGATTCTTCTAAATTTCAATTTCATTGCCCTATAAAACACCTAAAGCAATTCTAACAGTCCTTTTTTCAAATAAATCATAAATAGAAAAACACTTTTTATGCTTCAAAATAGATACTCTTGGGATTTTACAGGATTCCACTACAGAAGCAACGTCCTCACAAAAAGATCCAAATTTGTAGATTTAGATAACATTTCTTTCTCAACAGCGACAGGGTTTCACGGGAGAATATACTCAATGAATTTATATAAAAACAAAACAAAAAACCTCATGATATGTTTCCAGTTTTAATTGGAAAAACAAAAATTTTGAAATGCATACATACATTTAGTAACAAAAATGGGACAGTTAGCCAATATTCATAAGAAAGTATCACCAATTGGTTCTATAATTCAGATTTATCTAGATAGTTAAATCTAAAATGTCCAAGATTATTCTAATTTTTTTTTCTGTACATTTACCCGTTTGAACATCAGCATTCAATGACTCAAAATAAAATGGTCTACAAAATTCTTTGTATATGTTATTGGCTGAAATTTCTCATTTGAAAAACTGGTATCACACTGCTAATTTACCCCTGTATTTCCAACATTCTGAACTGTTTCCTCTTTGTGCTGAATTTAAGTGTAGTCTTTCATTATTATTCTTATATTTAGGATCATAAAGCATGAAAGGAGAAAAAAAAAGGCAAATTATAATTTAATGCACCAAAATCCATGTTCAAATGACCATATAAGAATTTTCTTCCAAAGGTGAAAATAATTATAATTAATTATCATGTTATGAGACATATATTTTATTACTCTTGTTTGTACTTTGGACAAAAATATTGATCAGTTAATTATGTTCTTTCACACATGTTCACTGAGTTTACTACCACAGTTTTAGTGCAACAAAATATCTTTAAAAAGCCACTCTACAGTAACTATGGCAAGGCTCATTAAAATGCAGAGGTAAGGAGATTCCATCTGTATAGAAACTTAGAAAATAAGATTTGAAAAGGAAAGATGTTCCATCAGGCTGAATATTTTATACTAAAAATATATATAAACATTTCTTGAATTCACTTTATACTCAATTTTGATGCAGTATTATTTAGTGGTGATAAATTTCGAGAGGTAATATGTTTAACAAACATTATATTTGAGATTATAGTCTTAGGTAAACATTTAATACACAATGCCAAGGTAGTTTCCTTTTTTTTCTTCCTTCCTTCCTTTTTTTTTTTTTTTTTTTTAAATTTTTGTACCAAAAAGTCATACATTTAATGTTGACATTTCCTTCTTACCTGTGTGGCACAGACCAATAAAGTACTCTGCATTAAATTTAAATCTGGAGACAGTAGTACAGCATTGAAAAAAATTGTAAAGCAGCTCAGATACATTTAACCCAGATTTTACATTTTCATTTGTCAGATTAGAATATAAAAAGCTTGAAAATCAACTTGAAAAAGCAAATTCTTCCTCAAGAAAAAGTATGAACAATCTGAAAATGATCAGCTAGTATGAATGAAACATTGTACATAGTTGTCATGTTTAGTGGTTGCTAAACATACCACTCCCGCCTCGAAATTACTGAACCATCTACATGTGAAACTAAGTCATCTTCATTTTCGTCATAATGTTCATCACTGACGAACTTCATTCCCATTTTTAGATCTTCGTAATAATCCATTGGTCTTTCAAACCTATTGAGATTTTCTACATTGTTCCACTGAGTTTTTTCAGGCTCTTCTAAATAGTCTTTACGTATTAGATTGTTCACTGGATTTTTATTTTCCTTTTTTACACTGTCTGGGTAAGAATCAAGCTCATCTTGTTGAAGAACATCTATCTGTGATTCTTTTTGCATATCTGATGGTGGAATGTAGTTCTTGGCAAAGTAGTCTCCACGAAACGTCCGTCTTCTCCTATAGCAGAATATTCCAGCCAAAACACTTACAAGTACTATGAAGAGAGCCCCACCCACTACACTAGCAATGATGGTGCCAATTGTGTCATCCTTAATCGTTGCCAAAGTTGACAATGGGAAGGGCAATTTTTTAGGTTCTGTTGCTAGATCCTCGATGTCAGCAGTTGAGAGACGCCACTGAATTGTAGGCTGAAGGGTGGTAGTAGTAGGAGGATCTAATGGAAACAAGTAAAGATAGACACACAGAAAGGCAAAGAATGTCAATGCAGGCTGATTCAGCAGCAAGATGAAAAGACAGCACAGTTAATGAATATATATATATATATATATATGCATATATACACAAAATAACAATAGTTTTTCATTCTTAATTTGATTAAGAATAGAATATAATATTCATACATTTGAAAAATAACAAAACTGACACTTAGTCAGTTACAAATGAAATGAAAAGGATGAAAAATTATGGTGTACATCCTAAATTAGTCTATTCCAAGTTTAAGGCATGATATTCACTCTGGGAAAAGGTTGTCTTTTATTAAAAAAAACTGAAGAGTATTACTTTAGTGTCTTATACAATGCTGGCTTAAGGATTATCATACCAAAAATTAAGTCAAACATTTATTTTCTAGCCAGTAGCACAGGGAAATAAAACAAAACAACTAAAATAATAAAAAGTATATTTTCTCAATATCCATGTTTAACCTAATATGGTTTATTTTTGTAAGATCTGAACTTATCTTTAAAAGAATGAAAAACTATACAGATTCTTGTTAAGTGGGCACAGTATAAGCTATTGGTTTTTTAAATTCTCTCAAAAATATTTTCTGTAAATAGAGAATTCTTCAATTTTTAGAGAAAAATGTTGTATATGCCATTTAGTAATTTAAAAAATAAAGAGTATTATTATGTTTAAACGGTGTTAGCCAAATGGATTATTATCAAATGAAACTAATAAACAAAGATAAAATAAAAATATATTACAAACTATAAAATATAATAAAAGTATCATTATCATATCCATTACCTCATGGGTAAGAAATCCAAACACTTTAGAAATTATGGAATTTCAAGCACATTTTTCAAATTTGGTATCACTGCTTTATGGCAGAGTTTCAAAAAGAAAAATTAATATTTTAGAGAGAACATTCTAATAATACTTAAGTATTAGATGCAAATGCTCCAGTGTATTGCCATTAGATTACAGAGTAAATAGCCATTAATATTAAAAAGCAACTAAACATAAATAGTAAAAATTAAAGATAGGTTAATTATCAATTAAGTGATATTTTTAAGTCGTGTAACACAAAATTGTAGAGTTTGAAGAAAGGATGAGTTAAAAAATTGTGAATTTCTTCTTGTAAAAATAAATGACCCAAATGGTAATTTCCTATAATTACTTTTTAAATGAGTGGTACTGATAAAGCTTTTTAAAAAATGATTGTTAGAAAAATACTAAATCTACATGGAGTAAGTTATTCTAATATCACAAGCTAAAGAAAAATACTTACTTAAACAGGTTTCATCACGGAATGCCATATGTATAGAATGTGGTAAAAATTTAGCAAATATAGTATAAAATTTAACACGTACAGTATGACTAATTTTCTATAAACTGAAACTGACAAACAGGTAATCCTGCCAAACACCTTGAAGTCATTATTAATTATCAGTTATTGTTGTTGTTAAGTGTCGTTGAGCTGGTTCCAACTCATAGGTACCCTACCCTGTATGAGATTTCCAAGGAGTGGCTGGTCAATATGAACCACCATCCTTGCAGTTCAAACCAACCTTGCAGTTTAGTGCATTATCTCACAGCACCATACCAGGACTCCAATTATCAACGGAATCAAGGAAATTAGCATTCCTTTTTGAGAAGGCAAATGAATGAATTTAACCTAAAAAAAAAATTAGTGTTTTCTAGTATGAAAGTAATAATGATTCATATAAATTAACTTCATAGAGTAGGGGTTTATGAAACTGACTAAAAATTAAATCATTACAAGACAACTCATGTACTTTGTGTGAAGGAGTAATGGAAAATCCAATGTTTAAGTATTAAGGGTCTTCTTTACAATGATATCCAAAGAAAATTATCTTACAATAAATTAGCATTAGTACTGACTGGCCAAATAGATATCACCGAAGCTAATTATTTATAATTCACACATTTTTTGTGTTGTTAAGATTTTAAAAAGGCTTTTGATGTGGCACTATAGGGTAAGCACTTGACCAAAAGGTAGGTATGAACCTCAAGGTTAGTGGTTCAAACTCACCAGCAGCTCCTCAGAAACCTTATACAGGGTAGCTATGAGCTATGAGGAGCGTAGTGGTTAGGAATCGGGCTGCAAATCACAAGGTCAGCAGTTCGAAACTACCAGCTGCTCTGCGGGAGAAAGATGAGGCTTTCTGCTCCCGTACAGATTTACAGCCTCGAAACCCTGTTCAGGGTCGCTATGGGTCAGAACCGACTCGACGGCACTTAACAACAACAACAACATGAGCTGTGAGTAGGAACTGACTCAACAGCACAAAACAACAACAACAACGAAATGCTAATTTTCTCAGACTACTGCATATACCTCAGCTCTCAGTAAGCCCAAGATACAACTAATATTTTTATCAAATATTTTTACAGAGGAATAAAACAAATCAATGACAATTCTAACATCTATTTGTTGTCTTTTATATGAACATAAATGGATAGCTAGTGAACTTCTCACTCAGATTTAACAAAATATAGTCTTCAGAAAACCTAATTTTAAAAATAAAGAGCAACTCCTAACACCCCCAAATATTTTTAAACCAAGTTTATTTGTCAGTGGTCTTAACAACAGTTCAACTAACCCACTAGCCTACTCCTTAACTAGTATTAAAAATAGAATAATCTCACTACCAGTATCATTTCACAAAAGAAGGACTATTAATAGAGTGAAACCTATTTCATCAGAACTCCAGAGAAAGGCCTTGTTTTTCTGGATTTCCAAAGTCTTCCTCATTGACAGGGAATGTCTTACCACTTTTCTACCATGCACTATTAGTACAAAATATTTTACTTGTACTTTTCTGATAAGTCTACACCTTACATAGGTTCTGGCTTTCACAGATTTTGCCTATTTTATATTTTAAAGAATGGACATATGACAATGTATGTTGTTGTTGTTAAGTGTCGTCAAGTTGGTTCCGACCCATAGCAACCCTGTATAGGGTTTCCAAAGAGTGGCTGGTGAGCTTGAACCGCCAACTTTGTGGTTCAACCGACTTTTATGTGACATTAACCCATGTTTTCTAATTCTTATCCTGTTGTAAGATAATTACAATGTGAGTCAGAGTTCTATGTAAGGAAACAAGAGGACAATTTTATAATCACCCACAGCAATTTATTTAGGTAATTATCATGATTTAAAATTCATGCCACTAGCATACTTTTTTTAGTCATACATTATTTTTTATATTCTTTGCTGCATGTGTGATAAAGGATGTAATAAACTAATAAACTCTAAATTCTCTTCACCCAAATGAACAACCATGTAAGTTTCTTTTTCTAATTAAAAGTTCTACCAAACAGCAAAATGAATAATCCAGTAAGGCCTCTATAGCTATAATGCCAATTTTAGCTTAAAAATTGCTGTTTAAAAAAAAAAAAAAAGAACTTCTTTTTCCTTTAGAATTTATATGTATTAGAAAAAAATTTAAATTCAAGTGAGGCTACTTAAGTTTAGGAGTCTTGATGTGGGACCGTAAGACAAGCATTGAACTGCTGACTACAACTACAAGGTTGGCGGTTAAACCCTACCAGCCACTCCTTGGAACCCCTATACAGGGACACTAGGAGTCAGAAGTGACTTGAGAGCATTTAACAACATTTAAGTTTAATATTATGTCTGGATCCTAAGGTCTATAGTATTTGAAATGAATGTTTCCCACAGGAACTTATTCTAGATTTGAAGACTAGGTATCAGGTAGCTTATCTGATATATACAAGTATACTTTTCTATTTTCAAAGACAGAAAAAAATACATACCAAATGAAAACTACAAAAACACATTTTCCAGTAGGACAAAAGACTCACTATACCATATTAGAGTACAATTTAATAATTGAAGTGGAATATTACAATCTTCAATCAATGACCCACTGTCTAAAATCTTATGTTTACTAATTTGGGAAACTGTTTAATAAAATTAAGAGCAATATATCACATAGAGTTGCTAATTCTACTCTATTCTGAGAACTTTTCATCTGTGGTCATAGCAAGCATTTATAATAAAAAAAAAATCTTTCTTTTAAAATTTAAATATAAATTTTAATACAAGTTTTTAAAATCCACATGTACACACACACCAGGAAACAAAGTACATATATATTGCAATAAAAGAAATTAAATAGGAACTTACTTTTATTGTGAATTATAGCCTTTTGTTTCTTTAAAAAAAAAATTCTACACAGTCATTCTGGAAAAACAGTACCTTATCTAGAAAATGTGACACATACCACCAAGTTCTTAATGGAGTTAAACTTGGTATATGTGATGTGTTTAATATTCTGAGCAGAAACGTAATTGATGATGGCTTAGAGAAAATAATTTCCTAAGATGCTTCCATCTTCTGAAGCACTTTGTTGTTTAGCATCATGGAGTCAATTCTGACTCAGAGAGACCCTGTAGAGGGTTTTCCAAGGCTAGAATTCTTTGTGGGAGCCGAAAGCCTCATCTTTCTCCCACAGAGTGAATGGTGGCCACGAACTGCCAACCTTGTGGTTCATAGTCCAGTGTTTATCAGAGATAATTCTTATATACCATCTGTAGGGGGTTCAGAAAATTCATAGGAAGACTAAATTAAAAGATAAGGGCATTTTCCTAAAACTTTGAAGCCCCTTCATAGTTATTTAAAACTTAATTTCCCTTCTTATAAGACCAGCTGCTCCTTGGAAACCCTACATGGGGTCATTATGAGTCGTAACTGACTTGATGGCACTTAACAACAACGGCATAAGACTTAGATTTTGAATAAAAACAAAAAAATTGTGTAAAATATACCAGTGTTAAATTAGTTCCCTTGTGCAAAAAAACAAAAAAAAGTTACATAAAAGCAGATTCTGGACTTTTAATTTTTTCAGATTGTTTTCTTCTCTTAAACAAATTCATTAATTCATACAACAACGAAGTATCACACACCTATTATATGCTAAGCATTCTTCACATAGTAGAAACAGCAGAGATCGATCAAAAACCAAAATTCTGCTTTAATCTAGTGAGGTTAACAGGCAAGCATATAAATAAAATAAAACATACAGTATTGTCAATACAAAATACAGCAGAGGAGAAGGATAAAAGATAGTAAAGGAATGAGAAGAAAGGATTTTCCAATTTAAATACCACCAGAAAGAAGAAAGACCTTCTGAAAGCAAGTGATAATTAAGTAAAGATCCTAAGAAAGTGAGGAAAAGAACTATGACGGTATCTGATGATAAAACATTTGATGCAGTGGAAACAGAAAATATAAAGACTCTGAAGTAAAAATGTGACTGTTCTTTCAAAAGAACAGTAATAAGGAGAGTGTGGGTGAAGCAAAATGAGCAAGAGATATAATCAAGATATAAATAAGGTAGCCTGGTGGGATCAGATCACATATAAAAGCCTTATAAGTCACTACGAAGACTTGGTTTTCAGTGTAAATGAAATGGAAAGAGCCCATGGAAGGTACTGAAGAGATGAATGACATAATGACAGGCTGATTGAACAACAAATCAAAATGAGACAAATGGACAGTAAACAGATTAATTAAATGGCTGCTGTAATAGCATGGATAAGGATTTGCGGATGGTTTAAACCATAGTAGTAGAAGAATAGCAGCAGAGCAAATATGACACTTGTAAAGATTCTAAATATAATGGCTGAGCTGATAGGATTTGCTGAATTGGATGGAGTATGTGAGAAAAAGTATAATAAAATGTTATGATTACACTTTATGTTTATGTTATTAAATATAACCATCAGGGTTGTACCCAAACCAAATGGAAGGATTAAGCTACCAAAACTAAGAGGAAGAAGGCTGCTGATGGAACAGGTTTGGTGACAGGGGCAGGCAGATGATCAAGAACTTGGTTTTGGACATGTTTAAGGAGCCCTGGTGTGGTGCCACTACAGAATATGCATTGGACTGCTAACTGCAAGGTTAGCATTTCAAACCTACTAGCCACTCCTAGGAAATTCTAAATAGGGTCGCTATGAATCAGAACTGACTCACTGGCACTTAACAAGTTGCAAATGTTTATTGGATGTACAAATAGAGTGAATGATCATTAACAGGCAGGTGAACATACAAGTCAAGGAGTACTGGGAAGGGACCTGGCAAATCAAAAAATACAAACTTAGAACACTATTAAATAACTATAAGTCTCCAAATTTGAGTCCCAATATTTAAATAATTACTAATTATAACATACTTGAATCTAAAATTTATAAATAATACTGAACTCCTACTTGTTCAACACAAAAAAATAAATAGTCCTTAAATAAATATACTATTAAACATGCATTTCCATTTTTTAAGAAATAAAAATCTTCTAAAAAGAGACTAATTTTACTAATATTTAATATTATTCAGATTCCTACCTCTACTATTGGTGGAAAGAACTGGGGACATACAGTATTCTAAGCTTCTTGTAAGATTCATAAGAAAATAATATTTAAGCCCTTATCATATATCAGGCAATATGCTAATTGCTGGATATAAAGTTGTGACTGAGAATAGGTAACACACAAACATACTAGTACAACTGTATTAAGTACAACAAAAAAAAATCTTTGCTTGAGTGATCACACAAAAACTAAGAACACATTTTAGTAAGCACATGCTTACTCTACAGTCTAATTTATTAACTTTTAGATCTTAATTAGCTATTACATAATACCCATACAAACTTGTATTCCTCAAAATTCTCTTCCTTTTTCTCTTAACTTTCCATTTGTTAGACATGAAGACTGCTAGTAGTCAATAGAGAAGTGCTCAAAATAGTTTACCTTATCCTGGTGTGGCACTGTAGGACAAATACTGAACAACAAGGTTGGTTTGAACCACAAGGTCAGTGGTTCAAATTCACCAGGCACACCTCAGAAACCCTATACAGGGTTGCTTTGAATTGGACTTGACGGCACTTAACATTATAAGTAACACTTTTTGTTTATAGCCACATCTTAGAAAATGGATTCTTACTCTAAGCATATTAACATTTTGTGTCTGCCTAAATTAATACATAGTTAAAGCAACAAAAGCATTCACAGTGAAACACCTGGAATGTGAAAAGTCTAAATTCTTAGTGGCTTAAGGACTAACACTAAGAAACATCTTTCATGGTATTTAACAAAAACATTTAATAAACATTCATACTTCAACTCTCAGTAACCCAATATGGTATCGTTTCATATTGAGCGACAAATAATGTTACTTGATAAGCAGGTCATCAAAGTTGATATCCCAATTTATTTATCAGATACTTGGGGTACAGAGTAAGTGCAACATAAAAAAAGCAATGTTTATTCTTGGTGTAACAACAAAACCCAGCAAGGCATTATTATCAAGGGAGGAATACTCAATATTGCTTAACAGAAAAATTATATGTATAGCTATTTAAAATGTGCATAAACATATATTTTAACATTTCCTTTACATATATGAAGGGGCTTCAAAATTTTGTGGGAGAATGGAATTAAAAAGATAATGGAATTCTCCCACAAGTTTGAAGTCACCTTATATTATTTCAGATAGATTAGTTTATCATATCCCTTTATAGATTATCTGGAAAATCTCACACTGAAGAGTCTGTTTCTATACAAGTATAGATGAGTGCTTAGATAATAGTGTTGCTGTTCCAACAGGTGTTATATGAGTATTTAAAGGAATTCATATTTCAAGGTGGTTATAACTTACCTGAAATATAGATGACCTTTTGGTCACTTCTCTGACCAAGGGAATTGGTCACTTTACAGACATAAACACCAGAATGATTGAAAGTCAGTGGATGAACAAAATGAAGAGTATTATCGGAAGCCAACAAACCATCAGGCCACTGTCCATCCAACCTAAATTTTAAAAAGTATAGAGTTATTTTAAATAGCTTTAATAATATATGCAACAATAGTTATTTAAACTAAGACACTTTTGAGACGGTAGGGTAAGAAACAGTGTCCATTAAATGCTATGTACTACAAAATGAAAGCATACAAAGAGTTAAGATTCTTTCATTTTAATAAAGGTAAGAATGCCTATTCTTAACTGCCAGTTAACCAAATATTTCTAGAACAAGTAAGTGCTCCAAGAAGCAAAAGAGTGTCCTATCAACACTGGCAATCATGCACATTAATCTGAAAAGTAGGAAGAAAAATGGTTACTCATTTTCACACACAGTAATTTAACTGAAACAGAATTAACAATGCAATGCCAAAATGTCTGATTTAGACAATGTTCCAAAAAGGAAAGCTATTTCTGCCAAGTCAGCCAAATATTTTCTAAGATCTTCTAAGATCTATCCTGTTAATGATAACAAAATTCCAATAAAATATGCACTATTTTTTTTAAGTAACATTAACAGATCACAGTGGAAGAAAATTGGTTATTTACTGTCAACCAAATGAAACTAGAAAATACATCATTCTTGAGAATAACACCAGAAACAATAAGTGCATTCATGTTCATGTATGTCTGGAGAGGTTATCCCAATTCCAGAATCACATTTAAATAATATTCTTCCTAAGGTTTCAACTAAAACCTTAGGAAGAAAATAAAGTAAGGGTACTAATAATTTTAGGAAGACAAAGAAATATATGTAACCTAGAATTTTAATTTAAAAAAATGTTATGTTTCAGAACACATTGTTGTTGTTGTAAACCGCCTACTCGACGCAGAGCAACCATGTATAGAGTTTCTGAGGAGCAGTGGTGAGTTTGAATGCAGCTCACCACACCAGGGCTCCAAAACATGTTTTAACTGTAAACTTTGCAATACATTTCTAACCACTGTGTTGGGGGTGGGTGTGGGTGTGTATATGTATGAGAGAGAGAATGTGCATTCTTTCAATAATTATCAATCACATAAAAGTAAACTAGGCCAACATATTAGAGAGTGATGAAGAAAAAACACCAGTTAATATTTTAAAAAACTTGCACTGTGGATTAATATGCTGGACTGCAAGATTGGTTTGAACTGCAAGGTTGGCAGTTTAAGCTCACCAGTCACTCCTCGAAATTCCTATACAGAGTCCCTATAAGGAACTGATTCGATGGTACTTAACAGCAGCAACAAATCTGGGTATGGCACTGTGGGGTAAAGCACTAGACTGCAAAGTTGAATTGAATCTCAAGGTTGGCAGTTCAAGCTCGCCAGTCGCTCCTTGGAAAACCTACGTAGGCTTAGTATGAGTTGGAACTGACTCAATGGCACTGAACAATGTAACATAACATATTCATGGAGTATCATTTAATACTGAGTGAAATGATGAAGTGCCCTATCCAAAGATGGATTCTAAAGCACCAAGAAAGGTCTTTTTATAAAATCATTTTATAATCTGTGATAATAAAAAACTAAGTTACAATTTTTTGTCAATAATAACTCTTTTTAAAAGGTGTTCACCATGTGTCAAATTGACTTGATGGCAGTGGATTTCATACTAATTTGGTCAAAAGGTTCTGTCTAGAATATCATACATTAATATGAACTATACTAGGAATAATGTCCCAGAATAAGAACTATAAGGTCCCTAGGTTGCACCAACAGTTTGACATTGACCTAAAGGTTGGTGATTTCAAATCCAACCAGTGGTACCACAGAGAAAATTCTAGTGAAATATTTTTGTTATGTTATAGTCAAGAAAAACCTATTGTGTAATACATGGGGTGACCATGAGTTGGACTTAACTTGATAGCAATTTAGTATAACATAACAACATAAGAACTCTAAAGCCATTCATTACAGTGGAACTAAATATAGTGTTAAAAATTATTTTCCAACCTAAGTGTACAAAAGAGGGAAAAGAAAAATATATAACCAAGAGGTCTTTATTTTGATACTTTTTATAAAACTCATATAAGTCACTTCATCCTGTCTTAACAGGGTAAAAAGTCAAGTAAACACACTCAACTATTAAAATCTTAATTACATTGATTCCCAAAATCATCCATTAATATGTTCAGTCACTTAATTACTAAGATCTTACTGTTTGCTACACTCTGCTCTGCTTGCTGTGTTCTAAGTCTATAATAGAGAAGACCATAATGAATTGAATTGTGTTCTCCAATAATAATAGTGCTGTAAATCCTATTTGCTGTGATTTGGAGATATAATCCCATATGGGGACAGGGTTTTCTTTGCTATGTTAGTGCGGATATATTTGTATAAAATGTTTCTTAAACAGTCGCTTTTGAGATATGACAAGAAGAGACTAGGCACAGAACTGAATTGTGTTCCCCAATAATATCTGTTGCAAATCCTAATCTCTATAATTTAGAGATGTAATCCCATTTGGGGATAGGGTTTTCTTTGTATGTTAAGAGAAATTATCTGTATAAAATATTTCTTAAACAGTCATGTTTGAGATATGTTACGAATAGATTAGGCACAAAAGCAAGTAAAGCAAGAATTAAGGAAATGCAGATGTCACATGGAGATCGACAGTGAATTTCTAGAAGTTTATACAAAAATTTCCCCTTATGTGGGCAGAGACAGTCTTCCCCTAAAGCCAGCACCCTGGATTTGAAGTTCTAATTACCTAAACAGTGAGAAAATAAAATTTTATTTGCTAAAGTCATCCACTTGTAGTATTTTTGTTACAGTAGAATTAAGAAACTAAGACAAAGACAAACCACTTATAACAAAGAAACAAAATAATAATGAAAATTTGTTGCTGTTAAATCACGGAGTCGGTTCCGACTCATACTGACCCTGTATAGACAGGGTTTTCAAAGAGCGGCTGATAGGTCTGAAATGCTGACCTTAGAGCTAGCAGTTCAGTGCTTATATCCTACAGCGCCACACCAGGAACCAATGAAAACTTAGAAAAGCAAAGTAACAGTAGAGAATAGGTTAAATGAGGTGGTTTTGTGACCTCAACTGTAGAGAATGCATGAACACTCAACAAAATCTTTTAAAGTCATCTTAAGGGGACCTTGTAAAGAAAAAATTTGCAAGCATCAGCTTTCAAAAATGGAACCCATTTTCCTAGAAAAAGAATGCATAAGGATGAAAAAGAACTATGTATATCTCACCAATTACACCTCAGTAATTTAAATCTAAAATTCTAATCCCTTTAATTGTCTGCAAACTATAAAAATGGTTTATAATCTTTTTAAAGCTGTTTATTGAAATAAACCACAATCATAAAAACCTAAGTATAACATTAAACACAAGACAAATTAAGTATATATAACATAATTACCTGCTCCACACAGACTTGAAGGGTGGTGGATTTGCATCAGCATTACATTTGAGATTGACACCCTTTCTGCCAACAAACCAATTTCCATCATACCCTGTGACTGAAACTTCAGGGGCATCTATAAACACATGACAGACAAATTATTCTTTGTTAATGAAATACAACACACAATGAGAAAGCATATATTAATACAACAGATTCAGCATTAAGTTGACGGCATGTTTCTTACTCTCAACATACATAACCAATGCTGAGCACAGTACTTAATAAATATTAGTTGACTAAAAGAATAAGTGAATGGTCAATGAATATCCAAGCAGTAGGTAATTATACATATGTGCAGTAGTTATTAGATACAAAGAAGAAAAAGTAGATGAGAAAACTATTAATATTACTTAAAAGTGGTATCTAAATTTTATAAGAAAAAGTTAAGAGTCTGTGAAAGCAAGGTGAAAAAAAAAACAACAGAAAAAGACAAATTTTAATTGGAGTTTCCAGAGCCAGTACCAGAAAAGATGGTTAGCTTCATTCAAGAATACAATGGTAATAATGTCATGTAAGTATAGTCTCTCTAGTTTAACCCTCTAAATGCTGAAAAAGAGCGTTCCTTGGAATTAGCTTTAGAAATTATTATATCGATTGTGATACATGTGTATTTTTAAATTCTATGTTCAAAAACTAATAAAAAAATAATAACAAATTGAATACCTCCTTCAGAAGCCTATCTAAATCTAAGATATACTGAAGAATGGAAATAACAGTACAGCTTAGAACACTTTCCCTATTCTGTGTAACTTTCTGTGATCTTTGCTATTATTATACAAGCTAGTTGCACCATCACCTCTTCTACTGCTGATAAAAATTTAAAGCTATCAAAATATCGTTAATATGCCATCTCCAACAATTAGAAACAGACAAGCAAAGTAAATCTAAAGACACCAAAAGAAAATAAAAACTAAAAATTAGAGCAGAAATAAATGAGATAGAAAACAGAAAAACTACATAAAGAATCAACAGGACATGAAGCTGGTTCTTCAAAAGGATTAATAAAATTGACAAACCATTGGCAAACCTAACAAAAGAAAAGAGGGAGAAGATATGATAACAGAAATAAGAAATCACTTGGGTGACGTTACACCAGAACCAATGGAAATAAAAAAGATAAAAACAGAATACTATGTAGAGGTATACTCCAACAAATTTGAAAATCTAAGGGAGATAGATACATTTTATAGAAAAATATGAATAAGTTTATCAAATACTGTGAAACTGTTATACTTCTGATAAAAGTATGTTGTTGTTAAGTACCGTGGAGTCGATTCCAACTCATAGTGACCCTGCACAGGGTTTCCAAGGTTGTAAATCTTTACAGGAGCAGAAAGCCTCATCTTTCTCCCACAGAACAGCTAGTAGTTTTGAACTGCCGACCTTGAGGTTAGCAGCCCGATTTGTAACCAGTACGTTACCAGAACTTCTTATGATAAAAGTATAGAAACACAGATGAGAATGACTGCTCCTTAACAAAAAGTGTAACTAAGTACAAGATGAGCCGTACTGGTTATTATTCTAATTATCTCTTTAAAACATTATTTTATCACATAATCAGTAAAATCAGATTAAAAATACAATATTCCCTAAAACACAGGTATCATTGTAATTTAAATGGAGCTAGAGAAGTGCAAGATTTTTGCTAAAAACTCAATGGGTAGCATCAATGAAACTGAGTAACAGTTGAATTCATTAGAATGGACAAGTTTGTCTCAAAGAAAGTATCCATTTTGAGTTACAAATTCCCACAACTGACTTAATCCAGCCTACTGTTGAAGTGTGAGTAAAAGACGTCTCAAGGTTAAAAAAATTTTAAGTTTTGCAATCATCTGTTCTGACCTGATGAAAAATGTTCTAGCTAAATAATATTTCTAGGAAAATAGGAATAAATTATAAAATAAATTATTTTTTAAAGCCAAGAAGGAAAAACATAAGAATCTGATTATCAAATACTCAAAGTAAAAATAGTTTGATTTAAAAAAAGGAAAAATATTTAAAATGAATGATTTACATTTAAAAAGCAAATGCTATTATGTACTTACATTGTATATCTAATATGAAAGAATATCGGATATCCTTTTCCAATGCTGGATGTTTTACAACACAAGTTATTCGTCTTCCTCGAGCAAATCTGGTTGGAAATAGCTTGTATTGACTGACAATTGTTGCAGTTTCATTTGGATAAGAAGTTGTAGTGGATTCCATTTCACCCAGATCACCTTCCCAGTCAATATGTGCAACTGGTTTTCCAGTGGCTGCAATGCAAATGGCTGCTACTGTTTCATTTCCTCCATCAATTAAAGAATCAGGTCCTTTCATCAAACTCACAGTGGGTTCAACTGTTGAAAAAAATAAATAGATAAATTAAGAATATATCTGCAGCCTTCTAAGCTACAACTGGAGTTATATTCCATAAGCTCAGGGACAAATGCATTTAAAAATTCTAACACACACACATTTTTTGAGGTAATGACATCAACTGAGTTCTTAGAGCAAGAGATGATCATGAGTCAGGATAAACAAGAGACCAAGACTTTATATAACTATACAAAGATAAGTGCTCCTTTGTACATATATCTCCCCCCCCCCCCAAAAAAAAAAAAAAAACACCTCCACTGTTAACAAGTCTGACTGCTTGTGACCCTGCATAGGGTTTCCCAGGCTCTATCTTTCTGGTGGAACAGGTGGTAGGTTTGAACTGCTAAGTTTACAGTCTAATACTTATCCTACAGCACCATCAGGGCTTCTTTGTACAGAAATAAGGGGGCTTCAAAAGTTTCATGGAAAAATTTAATTTTCTTTTAATTCCATTGTTCCATGAACTTTCTGACATTCTCTCAAGTACTTTAAAGTGACAGATGAGTTCCCCTTCGAAAACTGGTACATAGAGAATATTTCTATGAATTGGATCATAATTTCCATTACAAGATTATGGTATTATTCTGTAAAGGGAGAGAAAAAAGATGTTTCAATATATAATGTCTTATTTTTTGGCAAAGGCATTTGAAGGAAATACTTTTAAAAAATAGGTTATAGGGTCTACACATAAAATGTTAAGAAAATGTTTCTTTGAGAGAAGTCATAGTGGACAAAAGCTATCTCTTTTTTGGCCCAGCAGGAAACTTTATGGTTGTATTTAAAACACAGTCTTTTAAACTTTTAACGTTTTAATGTTAGTCTCTCAGATTAAAAAAACAAATAAATAAATAAATTAGGGCTCTTCAATGTAACTAATTTTGTTTATAATACTGACATCATTAAACTCATGATACCATGCAATGTCAGTAAGGGTTTTGTTTATTGGAATGTACATGCTACCCATCTTTTTCTGGTACAGGAAAATTCCCAAACGGGCAAAAGTAACCATCGTGTCAGAACCAACATACCTCCTAGCTATCTCTTCGTATTTCCCAGTAATTTTTATATGCTTCTTTCATCTAGCTTGTAGTTTATTCTGTGCATTGAGTTTCTATAGTTTCAAGATTTCAAGCTGGCTCTTTCACTGTCTGTCACCTGTTCCTGATTGATATCTACCTGTTTTATTTCATAATTTACTCTAAGGTTTATTTTCCTCATGTATTTTCTCTAAGATGCATTATTGTAAAATAACAAAAGGAAAAATGCACATAATATATATAATGAATACTTTTAAAACACTCATGTGACTGCCACAAATGTTACAGAAGAACATTATTAGCATCACAGAAGTCTCTGAAATACCTCTCCCTAAGCTCTGGTAGCATAGTGGTTACGAATCGGGCTGTGAACCTTAAGGCCAGCAGTTCGAAACTACCAGCCACTCTGCGGGAGAAAGATGAGGCATTCTGTTCCTGTAAAGATTTACAGCCTCAGAAACCCTGTACAGGGTCACTATGGGTCGGAACCAACTCGACGGCACTTAACAACAACAAATCTTAACACTATGATTGCCTCAAAGTGAAACCATTGTACTGACTTAGGAAATAACTTTTGTGTTCTGCAAGCAACAAAAGGAAACATAAACAATAGAGTTGTCTGTTTTTGAACTTTGTATACGTAAAACTGGATTATGAGTATTTTTGTAGTCTTTCTCACTCTGTGTTCCTGAGATTCATTCAAATAAAATGATTGAATCCATTATTTTTAAAATTCCCTTTTCAATTTTTTGAGATTCATATGCAATTGTATACATTATGGCTTTAAATGCTGTCTAGTTTATTATATGTATTGCTTCATTTCTGGGTTAAACAATGTTACAAGAAAAATTCTCATTTCCTATTTTGCTGATGCGGCACTGTGGGATAAAGCACTGGACCACAAGGTTGATTTGAACCAGAAGGTCGGGGTTTCAAACTCACCAGCTATTCCTTAAAACCCTACACATGGTCACTGAGTCAGAACTGACTCGATGATACTTAACAACATCTTGGTATATTTTGCATAAATTTTTCTAGCTTTTCTCTTACTGACCTACTATATGTATTTTCAAGTTTACCAGACAAATTCAAGAAAATTTCCAAAACATCAATTTATACTCTCAATCTTTAGAGTTCCTGTTGCTCGATATACTTAGCAACAATTAATATTAGCAGAATTCTCAATATTTGCCAATCTTGAAGGTATGTACAGCATATCACTGAGATTTTATTTTGAATCTCCCAGATTATTAAGGTTGAAGACCTTTTCAAATGTTAATGGGCCATTTGAAATTTCATCTGCAAAATGCTTAGCTGCACCTCCGCAGCTGCTCTTTGTTTTGTCACTATTGTAAATATATGTATTGCACAACATTTGTCATTTAGCTTTTTACAGGTGTGCAACTTATTAACAGCAATTACAATAATCAGCTATGTATAGTATGTGCTGATGAGCTGACATTCTTAATTCAACTACCAAAGTGTATCAGATTTCATCTTTTATTGTTGATTTGGTTTACCGCCTTTGTGTTTTAAGAAATACTTCTCTACATCAAGGCCAACTGCTGCTATGTGCTTTCTTTTAAAAAAATATATTTTTTCTAAAGAAAATTTATAGATTGACTTATTTCTTCAGACTAAACAAGCACTATAAATTTATTCTGTGTCTGATAACATTTTATGGCTCTGCTGATCTGTTTCTGTCTTCTATTTGTATTGGTGGCTGCTTTTGGGTCTTCATTACTTGTGCACTGGCTATTCAAACAAAATGAGTATATGTCTGTGCAGGAATAATTACTGCAGAAACAATATGAGAAACACATAAGCTTCTGAAAACATTAACCTGTCCAATCAAACCCAAACCTGCTGCTGCTCAGAGGATTCCAGCTCAGAGCCCCTACAAGGCAGAGCAGAACAGTGCCACTGAGTTTCCAAGACTGTTATCTTTATAGAAGCAGGCTGACATACTTCTCCTGCAGAGCGCGAAATGCGTTCAAATCAACAACCATTTTTGTTAGTAGCCAAGTGTTTAACTATTTTCCCACCAAGGTCTCTTCTACCATGTGTAGTGCTGTTGTTAAACACTTTAGAATCGGTTCCGTGTCACAGCGACCCCTATATAGGGTTTCCAAGGAGTGACTGGTAGATCTGAACTGTGACTTTGTGGGTTCCAATACACATTGTGGTCCAGGGCTTATTCTACATTACCATCTGTTTATAATTTAAGTTCAGACTCTTCGGGTGTTGTCAACCAGAGCTAGACATCTACAAGACTTATTTTTGGTTTATTATAATTCTGAATGTGGTGCTATAAGATATAGTAGACTGTTAATCACAAAATCAGTGGTTCAAACCCACTAATCGCTCCTTGGAAGCCCTAAACAGGATCCTTAAGAGACAGCTCTTAACAATAACAACTAGATAAGTCTAAGAGTGCAAGCATTAGGACTACCAGGAAAATGTTAAGGGCTATTTATTATACACCCTATCTGAGAACTGTACTCCCTCTCACTTCTCATGGATCTCAATTTATTGGTTCAACAACCTAATTGTTTCTTCTGAATTGCAGAATATCCTAAAGGTGAAAGCAGCACTCTGTATTAGACTTGCTCCTTATTCAAAGGATTTTATATAAAGTACAATTACAGTTAGAAAGTTAGAGTTAGAGCCATACTAAGTGCTTGAATGTGAGGATGGGGATGAACTGGTTTACTTTCAACTCAACAATATGTTGCCCCTAAACAACTTTCATTTCTGCCTACCCAAAACTTAACTATCTTTCAATTTTTGGCTCAATTGTTTAATTTAAAAACACATTTCTAAACAACCAAGTTCACCCATTCATTCCTATAATCTACTCAAATAACATTTAGTTTAAGACTGTTATATGCTAGGGCATAGAAAGTAAAATTTAAAGCCTATGTTTTCAAATAAAATATTTGAAAAATGAATAAAATTAAATTTTAAACGGCATAGTCCCAGTCTGTCAAGCACTTACAGTGGAAAACGCATACAGAAACTAATATGGTGACTACTATAATAAAGGGATGTATAAGGATGAATATTAAAAGAGCAAAAAGCAAGAAATTGGAATACAGTAGTTAAGAATGGTTTCCAAAAAGCGTATGCTTTCATGAGAACTATACTAAGACTATAGGCACAACTCAAAATGAAGATGCAGCTGAAAACATCCATTAATAATTGGAACTTGGAATGTACAAAGTATGAATCCAGCAAAATTGGAAATGGTCAAAAATGAAACAAAACGCAAAAATATTGATATCGAAGGCATTAGTGAGCTGAAATGGACTGGTATTGGCCATTCTGAATATGATAACCACATGGTTTACGATGCTGGGAATGGAAAATTGAAGAGGAATGGTGTTGTAGTCATTGACAAAAACAACATATCCAGATCAGTCATGTGGTACAACGCTGTCTGTGATAGGATAATATCAGTGTTCCTACAGAGAAGACCTCAGCAGTTCGAAACTACCAGCTGTTCCGTGGGAGAAAGATGAGGCTTTCTGCTCCCGTAAACATTTACAGCCTTGAAAACCCTGTACAGGGTCGCTATGAGTCAGAACCGACTCCATGGCACATAACAACAACAACAACAGAGAAGACCATTTAATACCATTCTTATCCAAATTTACGTAACAACCACTAAAGCCAGTGAGGATGAAATGGAAGAATTCTACCAACTTCTTCAATCTGAATTGATCAAGCATGCAATCAAGATATATTGAAAATCACTGGCAATTGGAATGCAAAGGTTGGAAACAAAGAGGAAGGATCAGTAGTTGGAAAACATGGCCTTGGTGATAGAAATGATGCTGGAGATCACATGATAGAATTCTGCAAAACCAATGATTTGTTCATTTCAAATACCTTTATTAAACAGCACAAGAGACAACTATACACACAGACCTCACCAGATGGATACACAGAAATCAAATTGACTACATCTGTGGAAACAGAAGCTAGAAAAGCTCCATATCAGCAGCCAAAATAAGGCCAAGGACAAATTGTAAAACAGACAATCAAATGCTCATACGCAAATTCAGACTGAAGCTGAAGAAAATGAAAACAAGTTCACGAGAGCTATAATATGATCTTGGATATATCCCACCTAAATATAGAAATCATCTGAAGAACAGATTTGATACATTAGACACTAAAGACAAGAAGAGTTGTGGAATGACATCAAGAACATCATACAAGAAGCAAAAAGTCATTAAGATGGCAAGAAAGAAGGAAAAGATCAAAACGGATGTCACAAGAGACTCTGAAACTTGCTCTACAGCATAGAGATGCTAAAGCAAATGGAAGAAATGAGGAGGTACAAGAGCTGAACATAATATTTCAAAGGTCAGCTCGAGAAGACAAAGTCAAATATTACAGTGAAATGTCCAAAGATGTGAGTTAGAAAACCAAAAGAGAAGAACACGCTCAGCATTTCTCAAGCTGAGGGAACTGAAGGAAAAATTCAAGCCTCGAGTTGCAATACTGAAGGATTCCCTGGGCAAAATATTGAATGATGCAGAAAGCATCAAAAGATGATGGAAGGAATATCCAGAGTCACTGTACCAAAAGGAAATGGTCGATGTTCAACCGTTTCAAGAGGTAGCATATGATCAAGAGCCAATGATACTCAAGAGAGAAGTCCAAAGTACATTGAAGGAATTGACAAAGAACAAGACACTGGGAATTGATGGAATACAAGTTGAAATTTTTCAACAAAGTGAGGTGGCACTAGAGGCACTCACTCATCTAGGCAAAGAAATTTGGAAGACAACTATGTGGCCAACTGACTGGAAGAGGTCCATATGTGTGCCCATTACAAAAAGAGGTGACCCAACGGAATGCAGAAATCACCAGATAGTATCTCTGATATCCCATGAGAGTAAAATTTTACTAAAGGTAATACAGATACAGCTGCAAGCATACATTGACAGAGAACTTCCAGAGGTTCAAGCCAGATTCAGAAAAGGACATGGAAAGAGGGAAATCATTGCTGATGTCAGATGGATCTTGACTGAAAGTAGAGAATATCAGAAAGGTGTTTACACCCGTGCTTTACTGACTACACAATGGTCTTCGATTGTGTGGATCATGATAAGCTTTGGACAACATTGCGAAGTATGAGTATTCCGGAAAACTTAATTGTGCTCATCAGGAACCTGTACGTGGACCAAGAGACAGTTGTTCCAACAGAACATGGGAACACTGAATGGTTTCAAATTAGGGAAGGTGTGCAACAGGGTAGTAATTCTTTCACCATACTTATTCAACCTGTGTGCTGAGCACATAATCTGAGAAAGTGGGTTCTATGAAGAAAAATATGCCATCAGGATTACAGGAAGTCTTCAACAACCTGCAATATTCAGGTGATACAACCTTTGCTTGCTGAAAGTGAAGCAGACTTAAAATACTTACGGATGAAGATCAAAGACCACAACCTTCGGTACTGACTGCATCTCAATATAAAGAAAACAAAAAGGCTCACCACTGGACCAATAAACAACATTCTTAACAATGCAGAAAAGACTGAAGTTGTTAAAGACTTTATTTTTCTTGAATCAACCATCAGCACTCATGGAAGTAGCAGTCAAGAGATCAAACGACATATTGCATTAGGCAAATCTGTTGCACAAGACCTTTTTAAAGTGTTGAAGAGCAAAGATGTCAGCTTGAGAACTAAGGTGCGCCTGACCCAAACCATGGTATTTTCAATAACCTTGTATGCATGTGAAAGCTGGACAGTGAATAAGGAAAATCATAGAAGAATTGATGCATTTGAGTTATGGCACTGGAGAAGAATACTGAAAGCACCACAGGCTCAACAGACAGATCTGTGTTGAAGCAGCCATAGTGCTCCTTGGAGGCCAGGATGGCCAGACTTAGTCTCTCATACTTTGGACACATTGCCAGGAAGGACCAGTCACTGGCTAGGGACATCATATTTGGTAAGGTGGAGGGTCAGAGAAAAAGAAGAAGACTCCTACTAGTGAGATGGATTGGAAAAGTGGCTCAAGCATAGCAACAATTATGAGATTGGCCCAGGACTGGGCAGTGTTTTGTTCTCTTGTGCATAGGGTCGCTGAGTCGGTACTGACTTGATGGCACCTAACAACAACAACATAGTAAAACATGCATCCCTTGGTGGCACACATGATTAAGCAGATGACTATTAGCCAAAAAGGTTAGTGGTTTGAATGCATGCAGACCTGCCTTTAAGACAGACTTAGTAACCCTATGAAGCACTTCTACTTGACACAACTAGAGTCACCATGAGCCAGAATTAACTCACCAAGAACTAAGACAACAACAGTAACATAAAGGAATGTAGGAAGAAACAGAAGAGAAAAAAGGAAATACAAGTCAAGGAAAAGCACAGAGAGGTAAACAGAAATCCAAATAATATATTATCATTACAAAGACTTGGATTACCGGGAATGGCAGGATAAGAGAAGGTCAAGTTCAAGGTAATGAAGCAAAGCATGGGTTAAAATAATGATTAGTCTTGTACCATTAACAGTTTTAAGCCAGGAAGAATTTACAGTAAAACACTAAAATTTAATGTTAAGAAAAAGTTATTTCATCCCCTTGAGCTCTTTCATACACAAACTGTTATTTTCTTGTTAATTAACTTTTTGTGACCCTTTTTTACTCTGTTGTCCTGTTTTTTCAAACATGGCACTGAAGGATAAAGCACTGGATTGAACTGCAATATTGGCGGTTCAAACTCACTAGTTAATTCTCTGAAACCATATAGAACAAGTTAGAACTGACTTGACACTTACCAACAATAAAAATAACAATCCATCAAGTAATCCTCACAACTGGACCAATAAATAACATCATGATTTATAAATAACAATCCATCAAGTAA
>NW_006408579.1:16861076-16867897 GCF_000296735.1 Chrysochloris asiatica
AAATAACAATCCATCAAGTAATCCTCACAACTGGACCAATAAATAACATCATGATTTATAAATAACAATCCATCAAGTAAGCTTCACAACTGGACCAATAAATAACATCATGATAAATGGGAGAAAGACTGAAGGTGTCAAACACTTAATTTTGTTTGGCTCCACAATCAAAACTCATGGAAGCAGCAGTTAAAAAATAAAACAAGGTACTACATTAGGCAAATCTGCTGCAAAACACCTCTTTTCTCTAAAGTGTTAAAAGAGCAAAAATGGCACTATGAGGATGACAGGAATATGAGGCCAGGGTGTGCCTGACCCAAGTTATGGCGTTTTCAATCACCTAATGAATGGATATGGGAAATTTGAACAATGAATAAAGAATACTGTGGAAGAATTTATGTATTTGATTTACAGTGTTGGCAAATAATATCAAAAGTACCATGGATTGCCAGAAGAACAAAATCTTTCTTGAAAGAAGTACAGCCAGAATACTCCTTAGAAGCAAAGATGGTGAGACTTTGTCTCTCATATTTAGGGAATGTTGTCAGGACAAACTAGTCCTTGGAGAAGGGCATCATGCTTGGTAAAGTAGAGGATTAGAGAAACAGAAGACCACCAATGAGAGGAACTAACATACTGCAGTAACAACAGGTTGAAACATAACAATTGTGAGAATGGCATAGGATAAGGCAATCTTTTGTTCTGTTGTGCATAAGTCAGAATTAACTCAACGGGACGTAACAACAATAACAAGTGGGAAAGTATTCAAAAGTATTAACTTTTTAGATATCCCACTGCTCTTAGAGTAGTAGCAAAAACACACTTATTTCTACTTCTATTCTTAAAAGGAATCCTAATGTGGTGCTGTGGGCTAAAGCACTGAACTGCACAGGCAGTTTGAACCACAAGGTTGGCAGTTCAAACTCACCAGCTGTTCCTTGGAAATCCTATACAGGGATGCTATGAGTTGGAACCAATTCTATGACACTTAACAACAATCCTTAAATGGTATCTCTCAAGATGGAGTACTGATGTGGCATTATTATAAGATAGCACTGGACTATCAACCACAAGGTCAGCAATTCAAATCCAGCACTTGTTCCTCAGAAACCCAATACAGTGTGTCAGCACATGTCAGACCTGATTCAATGGCACTTAACAAATTTCTCAAGATGAAGAAATATATAAAAAATTTGAACAAAACTGTTTTCCTCCATTTCAAAGATCCTAGCATTGTTTGGTTAGTTGGTTGTTTGATTCTCTGGAAAGCAGACACTGAGATTAAATGAGATGTACAAAAAGTTTACCAAGGAGCAGCATCCAGTAGAAAAGGGAGAAAGAAGAATTGAGCAGAAGTTATCAGAAAACCTTCTCCCAGGCCACCTGGGAGATCTGGAGCAAAGATAACCCATTCCACATTGGATAGAAATGGTTAGCCTCTCACACCAGTATACTGTTCAATCATTGATACCAAGAAGATATTGCCTTCAGCCCCTCCAGGAATATGACATCAACTCAAAAGCTGAAGGTGTCTTCAAGGAGATAACAGCTAGAGGTTGTCTGCTAATCACCATGTAGGGGGGAATATGAGCAGTGCATCTCTATGCAGGTTGCTATTACTCATTACTCCTTGTCCCATTCTTTCAAAAGTACACACTAGACTTCCTAAGTCAGTTTACTTTCTACTCTTCATTGCAGTGAAAAGAAAACCATCTTTCCACTGAAAGGCTATCTTAAACTTCACTTTCCACTTTATGGCTATCTTAAATCTTTATAAGCATACTTAAAATTTCAACAGCTATCAGATATAAAAGGTTGAAGATTATTTATCAGAAGTAAGAGAAAAGATACAAATAGCTATTCAAATTTACAATAGCAGGAATAAAATTTTATATGAAAAACGAAACATAATGTGTCAGTGGCTCCAAGATGACAAACTATCATTTAAAAGAATGGGAAAGCTTAGTCACTGAAAATCTGAGGAGATATAGTGAAAACAAATGTCAAAGTAATGCAATACTATTTTTCCTACAGTAAGTAAAGTAGCTCTGAACTACGTAGCATTACATAGATAGGTACAGAGAACCTGGAATCATAAAATTTTATGTAAAAACTTGAAAAATCATATTTGACTTATTTTACTTTAAACCAAAGAATACTCAAATATACATTCTTTACCATATGGAATTCTTTAAAATGCTTTTGTATTAACACTAGCACAAGCACCAAATAGGGCAATTTAAGCATACCTACCTAATACAGTAACCGTTGTAGAGGACTGGGCATTTCCAAGTGGGAAAGTAACAGCTTTGCATATGTATTTTCCAGAATCAGAGAATCCTATGTTATGCAGTGTAATCGTAGCATCATTAAGTGAATAGTTTTTAAACAAGACTCTTCCCTGATATTCTCCTTGAACAGAGAATCCATACTGAGGATGATGAACTGCAACAGTTTGAGAACTTTTGCCATGTATCTTTTCCCATGAAATTTGTGTTATGGTTTCATTTACTTCAATTAGACACTTCAGGGAAACATTTCTTCCCCAGACTGCTGTGACGTGTGGCTCCACAATAATTGGTCCAGCTAAGGCACCTAGTAAAAAATAATAATAAATTACAACTCTTAGAATGGAAAACATTTGCAGTAACATATTTATTATCTTAAATTTTCAAAATATATAAACATAAAACTGTGTATATCATTTTGAGGTAAATATAATTAAGACTCAAACTCGTGGATACTATAATCAAGCAATATTTGCTCAGTGACGAGAACATAAGCTCTGGTAGCGCAGTGGTTATGAATCGGGCTGCTAACCTCAAGGTCATCAGTTCGAAACTACCAGCTGTTACGTGGGAGAAAGATGAGGCCTTCTGCTCCCATAAAAATTTACAGCCTCGGAAACCCTGTACAGGGTCTCTATGAGTCAGAACTGACTCCATAGCACATAACAACTATATACAGAGAGAGAGAGAGAGAGAGAGAGAGAGAGAGAGAGAGAGAAAGAGAGAGAGGGGGAGGAGCTCTGGTAGCATAGTGGTTACAAAACAGGTTGCTAATCATACGGTCAGCAGTTTGAAACTACCAGCTGTTCCGCAGGAGAAAGGTATGAGGCCTTCTGCTCCAGTTAAGATTTACAACCTCGGAAACACAGTACAGGGTCACTATGAGTCGGAACCAACTCCATGGCACATAACAACAACATGGACGTATGTTCAATTAAATACGGGTCCTCTTAAGTTGCCTTAGAGACACATTGGGTTACATGTTGGGCTGTTGACCACATAGTCAGCAGTTCAAACCTACCAGCTATGCCACAGGAGTAACATAAATCTGTCTGCTCCCATAAAGATCTATTATCTAGGTAACCCTAATGCAGTTCTACTCTGTCATATATGGGGTACCTATGGGACACCAGCTGCTCCTTGGAAACCCTGTACAGGGTCGCTATGAGTCATATCTCGACTCAATAGCACTTAACAACAAGCAAATGGGACAGAATAAACAGAAGGCGGGGGCTTGGAAGTTTGTATATGGGTACTCATAAAAATAACATGAAACATTATTTTTCTTACTAAACTAAGAAGTAAACCAAATTAAGCATTCAAATTTGGGAAATACACGTGAAAAAATAAATAACTTTAAAACCTAGAGATGTCAAATATTTTAAATGAACACAAAAACGCAAAACAGAATCACTTACAAAACAATAGAATATGTGTCTAAATATGCTCAAACAGCTCTAGAGAATAAACAAAATAATTTGTATAATAATCTTTCCATAAGAACAGTGCACAAGCCAATTTGATCACACTCACAAGGAGGCAGTTGGTGAGAGTGCCTAAGAATAGACCAACATACAATCAATATGAATACAACACAACCACAATATCTCGAAAGCAGCAATTTCTGTTCAAAGAAACAAACTAACAAAACAGAAAAAGGTCTGGAGACAATACACACCTGCATACAGAAATTCAGAAGATTAATACTAAGATTTGAGAAATGGATAAAATATTGAAAGAACAAAGGAGTTTGCTTATTTGAATCAATGGAAGCCTGAATTACTGATATTGGAGACAAATCTCTCAAAATTAGTAAGGTAAAAGAACAATATCTAAAAAAAGAATGAAAAAATCTGAAGTAAGGCAATTAATGAGGGACAACATGCCAAGGAATAACTTAGGAATGATTAGCATTCCAGAACGAGAAGACACCATACAAAGCATAGATATTCAAAGAGCTTTGAGAAGAAATTTTCCCTAAAATCATGAAAGACAAGGAGATAACCATTCAAGAAGATAAACAAACCTCAAAGTAACAGACCCCAAAAGAAAATCACAAAGATATAGTATAATCAAATTCTTCAATACCAAAGACAAAGCTCAGGAGAAATAAAATCCTGGTAATAACTCATGAAAAATAAAAAGTTACATACAAAGGGGAACCAACAGGATTAAGCTTTGATATCTCAGCCTAAACCATGCAACCCAGAAGGCAAATTGACAATCAACAATGATATGAATGGAGCTCCATCAGCAACAACACAGAATACCTGACCAAGCAGGCTCACGGCATGGTGCCACAATCTGAACCACATATAAAGGAATATTTAGGAGGTTGGAAGGCTTACAGCGAGGGAAATTTGTACCACAAGCAGGAAACTCAGTGCTTTCTAATCCAAGGTGTTCAGCTGCTCCTGAGGCCGCCATCTTGGGTGAGATCAAGTGGAGCAGGGATCAGAGCAGCAACGGACGCCTGATAGAACCGTGGAAAAACAAGGTACAGACATTCTTTTTTGTGTGTGTGGTATCAGTTCATTGGTCTCTCACTATCTACACATCTCCATTCTGGTGACTAGAGAGGGTCCCGAAGCAAGTGGACACCCCACCCCCACCACTGGAGGGTTCTACTACACATGCACACAGATCTCCTCTAAATTTAAAGTGACAGTTTCCACTTAAAAACAAAAAGCAGTGCAAAACGGCCACATCCAGGCCTGAACTGTTTGTCACTAGGAAAAAAGCCTAATTTGACACAGGCAAATTAAAAAGGAAATAGGCCAAAACAACCAACAGTGGCATCCTGAAATTTCTCAGGAAGAAGAGTGAAAAGGGAAGCCCATCTCCTTGATCACATCTACCTGGAAGGCAATCATAAAAAAAAAAAAAAATACCAAACTACTTACCCATCTAATTATTAAGGTCATGGATAACTCCTGAATATGCCCAAAAAACAGAAGCAAATGACCATATGAGCACATGTCCAGAAACAAGATAAAGGGACTAAGGCAAATGAGCTAGAAGGAAACCTACACTCCATACTGGAAGTTGGGCAGGCTTTAGAAATGCCTGAGAAGGAATTTAAAAAAAAAATTTAATGTATCAAAACACTATACAATGGAGTTAAGAAAAATAAGAAGTTAGGAAAGTGCTACAAGAACAATCAAATAACACAGATACAACATTGGAAACAATTCAAAATCTACAGAAAAAGGTCCAAATGATTAATAACAGAATATCAGAAATGGACACTACACTGAAAGGGCAAAGGAGCAGAATTGAAGAGATAGAAGCCAGAGCTAGTGAGCTAGAAGATAAATCTCTCAAAACTACTAAGATAGAAGAGTAAGCACAAAAAAGGATAAAAAAATCTGAAGGCCTAAGATCCATGATGGGCAACATGAAAAGGAATAACTTAAGAATGTTTGGCATTCTGGAACAGGAAGAATCACACAAATTCACAGAGAAGATAGCTGAAGAACTTCTGGAAGAAAAGTTCTCTAACATCCTGAAAAGCAAAAAGATAAGCATTCAAGACGCTCAATGAACCCCAGGAAGGATAAACCCTAAAAGAAAATCACCAAGACATATAATAATCAAGCTTTCCAAAATCAGAGATAAGGACAGAATGCTGAAAGCAGCTAGGGGAAAGAAAAGTGTAACATACAAAGGCAAGCAAATCAGATTAAGCTTGGATCTCTCAACAGAAACCATGCAGGCAAAAAGGCAATAGGGAGACATGTATAAAACCCTGAAAGAAAAAAACTTCTACCCAAGAATCCGCCACACAGCTAAGTTGTCAATCAAATACGGTTGTGCAATCAAAACATTCCAGGATAAACAGAAGCTAAGGGATTTTGCCAAAGCCAATCCTGCTATGAAAAACATCCTAACGAGAGTTATGTGGACTGACAATCAATAAGAACAAACAACAACCAGAGAATAACGTACTTGGCAGCATCACCCTGAACTCAATCGACAAATGGAAGAGTCAAGAACAGAATAAAATGAAAAGAACAGAGGATCTGGGAGGTAAGTCTATGATCAAAACAATTACAATGTGAAAGAAGGTAAACACAGAGGAACAGAGATCCAGGTGGTGAGAAGGTCAGGTAGATTACAGGATAAAATAGACTGTCTTAAATGGAGGGAAGAGTTAATGGAATATAAGGTAACCACACCAGTGGGGTTGGGGTGGGGCAATACAAGACGGGGGGAGTAGGTGGAAGAACAAGAGAGACAGAACACTGAGGCAGGTTTGCATGGCCTAAATAGGACAGATGTAAATAGTGATGCATGCTCAACGTTAGAACAACAGGGCTCTGAGATAGAGGGACCTAGGCATAGTGTAAAGTGGGAAATAATACTAAAATGCTTGACTGTCTTATGAATATTGGTTTCCCTTGCCTACTACTGTAAAACAGACACTTGAGTGGGATAGAAATGAATGTTGGAAAACGTGTTTATAGAAAACCTGTAAGCCCGTCTTCAGCCTCTAACTGATTTGGAATACCTAAAAGAGGTTATAGAACTTGC
>NW_006408579.1:16886118-16934428 GCF_000296735.1 Chrysochloris asiatica
GAAGACCCCTAACGAGATGGATTGGCTAGATGGCATCATTGATGGACTCAAGTGTGGCAGCGGTAGTGAGGTTGGCCCAGGATCGGATATTGTTTCGTTCTGCTGTGCATGGGGTCGCCATGAGTTTGTATTATTTTTTTTGTCAAAAGTTTTTTTCCAGTCTGTGGGATCCCTTTTTATTTATTTGGTGAAAGTTTGATGTACAAAAGTTTTTTTTAACTTTTAGAACGTTTCAATTGTTTTGTCTTCTAATGTTTGTGGCACAACTCAAAATGAAGTGAAACAGCTGTAAACACCCATTGAAAACCGGAACATAGATTGTACTAAGTATGAATCTGAGAAAATTGGAAGTTGTCAAAAATGAAATGGAATGCATAAACATCGTCTTAGGCATTAGTGAGCTGAAATGGACTGGTATTGGCCATTTTGAACCTGATGACCACATGGTTTACTATGCCAGAAATAACAATTTGAAGAGGAATGGTGTTGCATTCATTGTCAAAAAGAACCTATCCAGATCACTCATGAGGCACAATGCTGTCTGTGATAGGATATTATCCATGCACCTACAGGGAAGCCCAGTTAATAACAATATTATTCAAGTTTTCACACCAGCTAGTAAAGCCAGTGAGGACGAAATAGAAGAATTCTACCAACTTCTTCAATCTGAAATTGATCAAACATACAATCAAGATGTATTGATCATTACTGTTGATTGGAATGCAAAGTTTCGGAGCAAAGAGGAAGATCAGTAGTTGGAAAACATGGCCTTGGGGATAGAAATGATGCTGAAGAATGCATGATAGAATTTTGCAAAATCAATGATTAGTTCATTTCAAATACCTTCTTTAGACAGCATAAGAGACAACTATACACATGGACCTCGCCAGATGGAATACATAGAAATCAAATTGACTACATCTGCGGAAAGTGACGATGCAAAAACTCCATATCATCAGTGAAAACAAGGCCAGGGGCAGACTGTGGAACACACCATCAGTTATTCGTATGCAAATTAAAACTGAAGCTGAAGAAAATGAAAATAAGTGCACGAGAGCCAAAATATAACCTTGAATATATCACACATTGAGATTATGTGAAGAACAGATTTGATATATTAAACACTAAAGACCGAAGACCAGAAGAGTTGTGTGATGACATCAAGAACAACATACATGAAGAAAGCAAAAAGTCATTAAGAATACAAGACAGAAGGAAAAGTTCAAAATGGATGTCAGAAGAGACAATGAAACTTGCCCTCCTGCATAGAGATGCTAAAGCAAAATGGAAGAAATGAGGAGGTACAAGAGCTGAACAGAAAATTTCAAAGATCAGCAGCTCAAGAAGATAAAGCCAAATACTACAACAGAATGTGCAAAGATTTGGAATCAGAAAACAAAAAATGAGGAACATGCTTTGCACTTCTCAAGCTATGGGAACTGACGAAAAATTCAAGCCTTGACTTTCAATATTGAACGAGTGATTCTCTGGGCAAATTATTGAATGCTTCAGAAGCATCGAGAGAAAATAGAAGGAATACACAGAGTCACTGTACCAAAAGGAATTTGTTAATGTTCAACCATTTCAAGAAATAGCAAGCATATATATGATCAAGAGTCAATAATACTGAAGGAGGAAGTCCAAGGTGCATTAAAGGAATTGGCAAAGAATAAGCCACCAGGAATTGATGGAATAAAAGCGAAAGCATTTCAAGAAAGTGAGGTGGCACCAGAGGCACTCACTCATCTCTGCCAAGAAATTTGCAAGACCACTATCTGGCCGACTGACTGGAAGAGATCCATATTTGTGTCTATTCCAAAGAGAGGTGACCCAACGGAATGCAGAAATCATCAGACAATCTCTGCGAGTAAAGTTTTACCAAAGATAACACAGAAATGGCTGCAAGCATACATTGACAGAGAACTTCCAGAAGTTCAAGCCATATTCAGAAGAGGCCATGGAACGAGGGATGTCATTGCTGATATCTGGTGGATCTTGGATGAAAGTAGAGACTATCAGAAAGATGTTTACCTGTGCTTTATTGACTACACAAAGGCTTTCAATTGTGTGGATCATGACAAGCTATGGACAACACTGTAAGTATGAGTAGTCCTGAACACTTAATTGTGCTCATGAGGAATCTGTACCTGGACCAAGAGGCAGTTGTTTAAACAGAACAAGGAAACACTGAATGGTTTAAAATTAAGAAAGGTGTACAACAAGGTTGTATTCTTTCACCAACTTATTCAACCTGTATGCTGAGCTGGGTTCTATAAAGAAAAACATGGCATCAGGATTGGAGGAAGACTCATTAACAACCTGCGATATACAGATGTTACAAGCTTGCTTGCTGAAAGTGACGAGGACTTAAAACATTTACTGATGAAGATCAAAGAGCCCAGCCTTCGGTATGGATTACAACTCAATGTAAAGAAATCAAAAATCCTCACCACTGGACAATAAACAACATTCTTATCAACAGAGAAAAGATTGAAGTTGTCAAAGACTTCATTCATCTGGGATCAACTGTCAACACTCATGGAAGCAGCAGTCAAGAAATCAAAGGATGCATTGCATTAGGCAATTCTGCTACACAAGACCTTTTTAAAGTGTTGAAGAGCAAAGATATAGGCTTGAGGACTAAGGTGCACCTGACCCAAGCCATGGTATTTTCAATAACCTAATATGCATGTGAAAGCTGGACACTGAATAAGGAAGACCGTAGAAGAATTGATGCTTTTGAGTTATGGTGTTGGAGGAGAATATTGAAAGTACCATGGGCTGCCCATAGAATCCACAGATTTGTATTAGAAGAAGTGCAGCCATTTAAAATTCTCCTGTTTTTCTCTACCCCACACGCCTATTTAACCCCCTCTCCGAGTGAGAGCCATTCCAGGGTTGGCCTTGGTCGACTTTGACAATTTGGATCAGAGCCTGCCCTGTTGTTGTTAAGTGCCATCGAGTCAGTTCCGACCCATAGTGGCCCTGTATAGGGGTTCCTAGGAGCAGTTGGTGAGACTGAACCGCTGACCCTGCAGTTCAAATGGCTTTGTAGTCTGGCATATTAACCCACAGTGCCACACCAGGGTTCTAGAGCCTGCCTTAATGGGGTTATTTTATATACCTCCTAGGAGTGGTTCTGACGGCTTGGAAAGGGGGATATTCCCTGGGTTTGTTTGCTAGTCAAGGAAAAAAATTAAAAATTAAATTGTACCTTTTTCTCTATGAACCACTGCTAAATTTCTGCAATGTGAACATGTTCTTTTGTCTCTGTAGCCATTAACAAACTTGCAAGATGACAGTGGCAGATTCTGTTGGCTGCTGCTTCTCGTCAGTCACCTCGCCTCTTGTGATGTCTACTCAGCTCTCTCCCAGTAAGCACTTGATCCACTTTTGCATCCTTTCCACTGGGGCTCAGATTTCCAGGACCGTCCTTTATCTTGTCCAGTTTTCCATATTCTTACTCCAGGGCGTGCATAGCCTTTCTGCATAGACCGCCATCTTATTCCTATAACTCCTACATGATCTTGATGACACCCAACAGCTGTACTAGTCTTAGGTCATTAGTGTCTAATGTATTAAATCGGTTCTAGAGATGATCTCTAAATTAAGGTAGGATATAGTCAAGGTCATATTTTAAAGTCTTTGGACTTATTTTAAGTTCTTCAGCTTCAGCCTGATCTTGCATACAAGCAACTGATCATCTGTCCCAGTCTGCCCCTGGCCTTGTTTTGACTGATAATACTGAGTTTTTCCACCTTCTCTTCCACAGATATAGTCAATTTGATTCCTGTATATTTAGGTTGTTTAAACAAGGTGTCTGAAATAAAGAAGTAATTGGTTTTGCAAAATTCTACCATCTGATTTCCAGTATTGTTTCTATCGCTAAGGCCGTATTTTCCAACCACTATCCTTTCTTCTTTTATTCCAACCTTTGCATTCCAATCACCAGCAACTATCATTACATATTTACATATAAACATGATTACATGTTTAATCAATTTCAGATTGAAGAAACTGTAGAATTTTTCAATTTCATCAATACTGGCTTTAGTGGTTGGTGCATAAATTTGAATAATAGTGGTATTAACTGGTCTTGTTTGTAGGCAAATGGATAGCACCCTATCAAAGACAGTATTATATTTCATGATAGATTTTGAAATGTTGTATCTTGATAGTGAATGTTACTCCATTCCTCTTGAATTTGTCGTTTCTGGCATAGTAATTCAAAATGGCTAGTATCAGACCATTTCATCTCAGTAATATATGATACCTATCCTTATGCATTTCATTTATTATAGGGATATGGATATTATCTTGTCACAGTGTTGTACTTCAAGACTGTTGTTGTTGTCAGGTGCCATTGAGTTGGTACCGACTCATAGCAACCCTATGCACAGCAGAACGAAACACTGCCCAATCCTGGGCCAACCTCCTCACTATTGTTGCCACACTTCAGTCCATCGATGCTGCCTCCTGGCCAATCCATCTTGTTGGGGGGTCTTCCTCTTTTTCTCTGACCCTCCACCCTACCAAACATGATATCCTTCTCCAGTGACTGGTCCCTCCTGACAATATGCCCAAAGTATGAGAGACGAAGTTTGGCCACCCTGGCCTCCAAGGAGCACTCTGGCTGCACTGCTATGGTAGCGTAGTGGTTACAAGTCGGGCTGCCTACCTCAAGGTCAGCAGTTCAAAACTACCAGCAGTTCCGTGGAAGAAAGATGAGGCATTTGGCTCCTGTAAGGATTTACAGCCTCGGAAACCCTGTGCAGGGTGTCACTATGAGTCGGAACGGATTCCACAGTATTTAACAACAACATTGACTATACAAACGCATATGACTTTGTGGATTATAATAAACTATGGGTAACACTGTAAAGTACAGAAATTCCAGAATATAATAATTGTGCTCATTCAGAACCTATACCTATACCAAAAGGCCTTCATTCAAACAGAACATGGAGGTATTCTGTGATTTAAAGTCAGGAAAGGTATGCGATAGGGTTGCATTCATTCACCATACTTATTTAATCTGTATGCTGATTTAATAATCCAAGAAACTGATCTATATTAAAAAGAAAATGGCATAAGGACTGAAGGAAGACTCATTAACAACCAGTAACATGCAGATATGGAGTACTGGTATGGCGCTGCAGAATAAGCACTCTATCACAAGGTCAGTTTAAACCATAAGGTCAGTGGTTCAAACTAACCAGCTGCTCCTCTGAAACCCTATAAAGAGTCACTGAGTCAGAGCCAACTCAGTGACACTTAACAACAACAACAATATGCAGATAACCCAACCTTACTGAAAGAAAGCAAAAAGGACTTGAAGCTGCATTGCACCTCAACATTAAAAAAAAAAAGAAAAAAACTTTACATTAAAAAAAAAACAACTAGACCAATGAGCAACATTATCATAAACAGAAAATACTGAAATTGTCAGAGATTTTATTTAACTTGAATTCAAAATCAATATTGTCCATGAAGCAGTCAAGAAATCAAATGACATATTGGGCAAATTTGTTGAAAAGAACCTCTTTAAATTGTTAAAGTGGTGCTGGTGTGGCACTGTGACATAAGCAATGGATTACGAACTACAAGGTCAGCAGTTCAAATCCACCAGCTACTCCTTAGAAAACAGTATACAGGGCTGCTATGAGTTGGAACCTACTAAACAGCACTTAACAACAATAACAAAGTGTTAAAAAGCAAAGATGTCACTGGAAGGCTAGGGAGTGCAACCCAATCCATGGTAACTGCAATCGCCTTCTATGCATCTGAGAGCAGGACAATGAAAATGGAAGACTGAAGAATTTATGAGTTTGTATTATAGTGCTGGCTAAGAATATTGAATATACCCATGGACTAACAGAAGAACAAACAAATCTGCCTTGGAATAAGTGCAGCCAGAATGCTCCTAGGAATCAGAGGATGTTGAGACTTCATTTCATGTACTTTGGACATTTTAAGATCAGGAGGATCAATCTTTAGTGCAGAACATCATGCCTGGTAAAATAGTGGGTGAAAAAAGAAGACAACCTTCAACAAGATGGACCGTCAACAACAAATGTACTCAAACATAACAAGTGACTGTGGGGCAGTTGCAGGACTAGGCAGTGTTTCCTTCTCTTGTACATAGACTCACTCTGGGAGCTAACGCTAAGGCAACTAACAAAAACAAGTAAATAAGGGAGCTGGTGGGTCAGAAGACTCAATGTTCTTAAAATGATCACCTTTTAAACTGATCTATGGCACCTGACAACAACAACAACAACAACAATGGATTCAAAAGAACCCAAATCAAAATCCGAGCACATTTTTGGTAAAAAATTGACAAGCTGTTTCTAAAATGCATATAAAAATGTAAAAGACCTAGACTAGAACAGCCAAAACAAATCTGAAAAATTGATGGAATAACACAACCTAATTTTTAAGAATTATTATAAAGCTACATGAATCAAAATCATGTGGTACTACTGTAGACATATCAAGTGAAACAATGGAACCAAATATAGTCCAAAATAATTATACACACACATACGTGCACAATTACTTATTATTACATTGGTGCAAAGGCAGTGAAGAACAGATGTAGTCATTTAAATAAACAACACTAGAATAACTGGGTGGTCTTAGATGAAATAAGTAAGTTGGATCCATACCTCACATTATACTAAAAACTAACAAAATAAGTTGTTAGTTTTTATACAGCTATACAACTGCCAGAAGAAAATATAAGAGAAAATCTTATCCTTGAGGTAAGGAAAGGTTGCTTAGGTATGTCACCAAAAGCAGTAAACTTCATTAAAAATAAAATATTTTGCTCTTACAAAGATACTCAATACAACCCAATCTCTTCTCCATTGATAAGAATGCTGTTTATTGGTCCAGTGGTGTAGATTTTTGTTTTCATAACATTGAGATGTAATCCATATTGAAGGCTGTGCTCGTTGATCTTGTGTTAGGATGACATAATATTGTTCAATAAATTTCTGCATTGCCTTTAATCACCTTTCTTTGGAATGGCAGGAATATGGATCTCTTCCAATGAGTTGGCCAGGTAACTTTCTTCCAAATCTCTTCACATAGCCAAGTAAATGATTCAGCATGGCATTGTTGTTGTTATTAAGTGTCAATGAGTTGGTTCTGACCCACAGCAACCCTGTATAGAGTTTCCAAGGAGCAGCAGGTGAACTTGAACCACTGACCTTGCAATTCAAACCAACTTTGCAGTCCAGCACATTAACCCACAGCACCACACCATTTCTCCATGTTGTTGTTGTTATGTGCCGTGGAGTCAGTTCCAACTCATAGCAACCTTGTGCAGGGTTTCCAAGGCTATAAATCTTTGCAGGAGCAGAAAGCCTCATCTTTCTCCTGCGGAACAGCTAGTAGTTTCGAACTGCTGACCTTGAGGTTCACAGCCCAATTGGTAACCACTACACTACCAGAACTCTTTATTACTCCACATGTTTGTTAAAAAAATCTCAACCGGTATTCCATCAACTCCTGAAGCCTTGTTTTCTCCCAATGTCTTTAGTGCAGGTTGAACTGCTTCCTTTGGTACCATCAATTCTTGATTATATACTACACCTCCTGAAATGTCTGAATATCAACCAATTCTTTTTGGTACAATGACTGAGTATATTCCTTGCATCTTCTTTTTTTTTTTTCATCTTTTTTACATTATTTTAATTTTTTACCCAGAGATTAATTTAGTATCTCAAATTATTTGCTGAAGAAACAAAAAGCAACCCTAGCTCTAGCAAATAATTTGATTTTCTAACTCCATTTGCACATTTCATCATAATATTCTACCTTTTTATCATGAGCTGCCCCATGAAATCTTCTGTACTGCTCTTACTACATCATTTCTTCAATTAGCTTTAAAGATTCTACTTAAAGATCAAGTTTCTGAGTATCTTCTGATATCCATTTTGTTCTTTTCTTCTTGCCTTCCTCTTTAGTCACCTCTCTTTATGTATGATACACCTCACATCCTTTCACAATTCTGATGTTTGGTCATAAGTGTTCATTTGAATAGATCTTAGATTCCTCATTTAGAACAGAAATAATCCAGACTAGCGAAATGGTTTGTAAATTGTTCTCCAGTTCTAATTCTAATAATGTTAAGTCAAAGAAAGAGTTTAGAAAGATTGCTATATGTATAATTTTACGAAGCATAAATTAGGGCTTCTAGATAAAGCAGTTTTACTTTTATACATGTAAAACTGTATGAAGGAAAAAGGAAAAGGGAACAGGAAAAGAGGGAAAAAAAAGGAAAGAAGAAGGGAAGGGGAAGAATGGAAAAGAGAAAGTTCAATTAGAGGAATGCAAAGGAGGCTGGGTTCAGCGTAGTTGTCTATACTGTTTTAGCAATTTGTTTTTACTTCTGTATTCTGGACAAAAGATAGTCAAAGCCAGACCTCTAATATTTAAACTATGATCCAATTACACTTTAATGTTTTTCCATGAAACAACTCACAGCAAAATTTAGTCCCCTTAGGATCACGACAAGTTTTTCAATAAGAGCAAATAACTTCAAAAAACAGATTTTTTTGTTTTGTATTTCATTTCAATGAAGCACATTTTTTCCACACCTTTATATCTAAATACAGGTGTCAGTTGAAATACTGTCAGAGCATATACAAATTTAGTTGTTATTTCTGGTGCTGTGGCTGGCAGTTGTAACTCTGTTACCTTCAGAGTAAAAAACAGGCATTAATATACTCTGGCATTTATAAGGAGTCTTGGAGGCACAGTGGCTAAGGCGCTCAGATGCAAACTGAAATCTACCAGCTGCAACACAAGAGAAATATGTGGCAGTCTTCTTCCATAAAGATTATACATTGGAAACTCTACAGGGGAGTTCTACCCTGTCCCATAAGGTTAGAGTTGACTTGAGTGACAGCAATGGATTTGGTCTTGATTTTTTTTGATGATTGTTTGTAAAAATTTCCACTAATTCCTTCTGATAATATTAGAAGAGCACTGGAATCAAAACTTCAACGATGGGTGTTAGAGGTTTTTAAGAAAACCTCAGAGATTATGGTCTTTTGTGCAGAAAATAGTTATTATGCTCTGGTAGCATAGTGGTTACGAATCGGGCTGTGAGCCACAAGGTCAGCAGTTCGAAACTACCAGCGGTTCCGCTCCCGTAAAGATTTACAGCCTCAGACACCCCGTGTAGGGTCACTGTAAGTCAGAACCGACTCCACGGCACACAACAACAACAACAACCTGCTATCCTGGTAAAGTCCAGCTTGCCAAGTTTGGTCCCTGATTGATATTTCCCATAATTAACTGACAAAAGAGTGGCTCCATGTTCCCAAACTATGCAAACAACATGGTTTACTTTACTACAGGAATGCCTCCATGATAGGTCCCAGTAAAGACATTTGGCATTAGTTCCCATTGGCAACATGTGCATTTGTCACAATTCATTGGAAGGGGGACTAAGTGTGCCTTCTGTGACTATACTGGAAAAGGACCCTGAAAACTTGTATCTGGTTTTCCCCATACTTTGCCCAATGTACTTTTTTTTTTCTTTTTAAGTTTTTATTATGAAACGAGTGATAGTTTACATGGCAGAACATCGGTTTTACATCATCGTTTCATTGCAATGATTACAATCTCCTCTGTGCATCATCACTCAACAGTATTTGCATCTATTCCCTCTGAGATTTTTTTAGATGTGCACAAAAACATCAGGAAATATAATCGTTTAAACAACCAAAGGGCACATTCTGCAAGCCTGCCTCCTGCACACAACCTTTCTCTTTCCGTGAGTCTACAGTCCTCCGCTGCTCTATCTCTCTCTCTCCAAGTCCTCATCTCTGCCTCCATCTCTGGTGCCACTGCTTCTCTGGATAGAAGTCCACATTCTGCTAGTGCTCTTTTCCCTTGATGGTCCTAGGGCCCTTCGTTTCTGAACTGTAAAACTACTCCCCCCCACCCCTGCTTGTGGTTACAAAATTTATACCTTTACAGTTGTGACAGTCACAATAAGTCATGATAAAAATTACTCACTACTCACTCATCTCTGCCAAAAAATCTGGAAAACAACTATCTGGCTGACTTATTGGAAGAGATCCGTATTTGTGCCCATTCCAAAGAGAGGTGACCCAACGGAATGTGGAAATCATCGGACAGTATCTTTGATATCCCATGCGAGTAAAGTTTTACTAAAGGTAAAACAGAAACAGATGTAAGCATATATTGACAGAGAGCTTCCAGAGGTTCAAGCCGGATTCAGAAGTCATGGAACGAGGGATATCATTGCTGATGTCCGATGGAGCTACAAGAGCTCCTTAATAACAGCAATAAGTATACCCAAAAAAAGCAAAAGAAAAATATGAGCAAGGAACTAGAGAAAATCAAGAATCTATCAACAACACAAGAATATCAACAAAAGATGTTGTTGTTAAGAGCTGTTGAGTCAGTTCTGAGATTTGAAATCTTTGTGGGAGCAAAAAAGCCTCATCTTGCTCCTGTGAAGCGGATGGTGGATTCGAACCACCAACCATGCAGTTCACGCTCCAGTGCTTATCCTACAGGGCTACTGCACTCCCAAATAGAAAATATGCACTATTAAAAAGAACCAAACAAGTGTGTGTTGGAAGAAGTACAGCCAGAACACTCCTTTGAAGGAATGATGGAGAGTCTTTCTTACTTCTGAAATATTATCAGAAGGGACCAGTCCCTGGTGGAAAAAAAACAAACAAAACAGATCTGAACTAGCAGAATAAAGCATCAGTGGACTAGAGGGTAAAGCAACTGAAATGATTCTAAAAAGCAAAAGGTAAAAAGGACAAAGAAAGTTGAACAAAGCTTAATGAAACAGTGGCATGGTACTAATACTATCATGTGAACTAAAATATACATCATGGAAATCCCAAAAGTACAAAAGAAAGGGACAATAAGAATATCTGAAGAATTACGGCAGAAAACATTCTAGATCTGATGAAAGACATCAATGTACCTTCCAACACAGATTTGTTTGTTCTTCTTGCAGTCCATGATTCCTTTAATACACTTCTCCAACACTATAACTTACATGCATCAATTCTTCTATGGTCTTTTCTTACTCTACTGTGAGGAGGCAGATCTTCCCCCGTTGTATTCTGAGTGCCTTATAACCTGAAGGGCTCATCTTCTGGTACTATGTCTGACAATATTCTGGTGCCGTTCCCAATAGATTTATCTTCCGGCACGATATCGGACAATGTTCCACTGCAATTCACCTGGTTTTCAGTGATTAATAAACATTCAGAAGTAGTCCGTTCTTTCTAGTGTTTGCCTGGAAGCTCCGCTGAAACTTGTCCACCATGCTTGAACCTGCCAGTATTTAAAATATGGCGACAAAGCTTGACCTTTACAGTTTGAGCATCACAGCAACATATAAACCAACACAGTACAAGAAAGTGACAGACAAGTAAGTGGTGGAAAGAAAATGTAAGACACACAAAAAAATAAATAGCAAAATGTCCTTCCTTATCATAACTACTTTAAATGTAAAAGAACTAAACTCTCCAATTAAAATGCAAAGATTAGCAGACTGGATTTAACAACAACAACAAAAAAAAAAAAACATGATCCATCTATATGCTGTTTTCAAGAGAGACCACTTTAAGCTCTAAAACACAAGTTGAAAGTTAAAGAAGGGTAAAGAAAAAACTCATGTACGCAGTAACCAAAAGAAAGCTGGAATGGCTCTATGGCTACACTAGTATCAAACAAAATAATCTTTAAATCAAAATTTATTACAAGAAACAATGAATGGCAGTGTGGTCAATTCATTAGAAATATTCATAGTTAAGTCATAAAATAAGTATTGCTATAAAATCATAGAAACCTCTACTGAACAAAAATATCAAAATGTGAAGATACTGTTTCTCAACATACTCTCCAGCTAGGTGTGGAGCTGCAGATAACTGTGCTGGAATGAAAGGTAGGTTTGAACTGCAAAGTTGGTGGTTCAAGCTCACCAGCTGCTCCTCGGAAACCTTATACAGGGTCGCTCTGAGTCAAAACCAACTCAACAGCACTTAGCAACAACAACCTTCTCAGAGAAATGTGTAGTCTTTCATTTGAATCACATCAAAACAGGTTTGTCATCCTGGAGGGCTCAAATTGTGTTCCTTTTAAGTGTCTTTGAATTTTAGGAAAAAGAAGTCAGAAGGAAAAGATCAGAGATGTATGGTGGGTGGGTTAAGGTTTCCAGGGAATTTCTAGGACATCCCTTGCTACCGTCAAATAATGAGAACTGGGGTAAGGTATGCCTGATCCAAGCCAGGGTATTTTCAATGGCATCATATGCACGCAAAACTTGGACAGTGAATAAGGAAAATCAAAGAAGAATTGAGGCCTTTGAATAATGATACTGGAGAAGAAAACAGAAAGTACCATGGACTGCCAGAAGAATAAACAAATCTGTCTTGAAAGAAGTACACTCAGAGTGCCCCTTGGCCAGTAGATGGAGAGATTTCATTTCATGCACTTTGGACAAGTTAATAGAAGAGACTAGTTCCTGGAGAAGGACATCATGCTTCACAAAGCAGAGCATCAGTAAAACAGAGAAAGACAGCCAATGAGATGGACTGACACAGTCCTACAACGATAAGATCAAATATAACAGTAATTCCGATGATTTTGCAGGACCCAGGCAGTGTTTTCTTCTATCGGACTTAGAGCTACTATGAGTTAGAACAAGGTAGTGTAGTGGTTGCAAGTTGGACTGCTAGCCTAAAGATCAGCAGTTCAAAACTACCAGCCATTCTGTGGGAGAAAGACGAGGCTTTCTGCTCCCATCAAGATTTACAGGCTTGGAAACCCTACGCAGGGTTGCTATGAGTTCAGAACCAACTCCACAGCACACCAACACCACCACCAAGAATTGGAACGGACTTGATAATACCTGATGGCAACAACAATTATGAAAGTAGACTTAAATACACTGCTGTTAAGTAGGTCAGTTTCAGCTCATAGCAACCCTCGATAGGGTTTTCAAGAAGCAGCTGGTGGGTTTGATCTACTGACCTTGTCAAAAAACAAATAGCAAACTGTCCTTCCTTATCATAATTACTTTGAATGTAAAAGAACTAAACTCTCCAATTAAAATGCAAAGATTAATAACTCATTCGTAGCTCAGTGGTTATCCTACAGCAACACACCAGAATATATTACTTTCAATAACAAAAAGAATATCTAGAAAGATCAATAAGGATACAATTTAAAAAAAAAAGGCCAGGACTCCTGGTGTGGCACTGTAGGATCCGCAATGGACTGCAATCCACAAGGTCGGCAGTTCAAACCCACTAGCTGCTCCTCAGAATTCCTATAAGAGGTTGCTTTGAGATGGAACCAACTCAACGGCATTTAACAACAAAAAGCGAGCCCACTGCCATCAAATCAATTACAGCTCAGAGTGACCCTATGTAGGGTTTTCAAGACTATAAAATAAATCTTTATAGGAACAAACAGCCTAATCTTTTTGCGTTTTAACTTCAGACCTTATGGTTAACAGTGCAGTGCTTACCCTATAGTGCCACCAAGGAACAATATAAAATAACCAGACCTAACATTTATAACACAACAATACACATTCTTTTCCAGTTCTGCAGGGTACATGCTTTGTTGTTGCTGTTATTGTGTGCCATCAAGTCAATTCCCACCCTTAGCATCCTGTATAGGGTTTCCAAGGAGTGGCTGCTGAGTTTTAACCACCAGTCTTGTAATTCACACCAACTTTACAGTCCAGAGCATTAGCCCACAGCACCACACCGGAATTGACAGACTTATAAACTTATACACTGTATATTATCTGACCATAATAGGATAAATCTAGAAATCAAAAAACTAGAAATTACACAAATATGTGAAATTAAACAGCATACTATTTTACAACCAATGAATCAAAGAAAAAATCAAAAGGAAATCAGAGAATACTTAGAAATTAAAGTGAAAATACACCAAACTAAAAGGAACTCTGGTAGCACAGTGGTTACGAATTGGGCTGCGAACCTTAAGGTCAGCAGTTTGAAACTACCAGCTGTTCCGCGGTAGAGAGATGAGGCTTTCTGCTCCCGTAAAGATTTACAGCCTCGGAAACCCTCTACAGGGTCGCTATGAGTCAAAACTGATTCCGCAGCACATAACAACACCACCAAGACCAAACTAAACATAAGGAGGTTTCAAAAAAGTTCATGGAAAAACTTCATTACCTTTCATTCTATTTTTCCATGAATTTTTTGAAACCCTCTTATGTTATGGGTTGGAGCATGGCATCTCCATATTATACGCACTGGATTGTGCTGGTCGGCAGTTCCAGCCTACCAACTGCTCTGCAGAAATATGTTAAAAGCCTCTTGAAGGTACTTAATAATAATAATAACAATAATGCATTATAGAATATAACAAAAAAAGTGCTCATATGGAAATTCAAACCACTTTAAGAACTAGAAAAGGAGCTCTGACTAACAACTGAAATTATCTTGAAAAAGGAGATTTCAAAATGTACTGTTGTTGTTGTTAAGTTCTGACTCAGCAACCCTGTACGGGGTTTCCAAGGAGCAGTTGTTGGGTCTGAGCCACCAATCTTGTGGTTAGTAGTCCAAGTACTTAGCCCACAGAGCCATACCAAGACTCCAAAGTATACTATGGTGGTGGTGATTGTGTGCTGCGGAGTCAGTTCTGACTCATAGCAACTCTACATAAGGTTTCTGAGGCTGTAAATCTTTACAGGTGCAGAAAGCCTCACTCATCTTTCTCCCACAGAATGGCTGGTAGTTTCAAACTCCTGACCTTGGGATTAGCAGCTTGACTCGTAACCACTATAAAGCTATCATAATCAAAACAGAGTAGCACTGGAATAAAAGCAGACATACAGACCAGTGTAATATGATTGGAGTCCAAAAGTGAATCCATGCATCTGTAGCCAACTGCTTTTCAACAAGGAAGTCTATTCAACGGGGAAATAATCTCTAGAATAAATTATGCAATAACAACAGAATGAAATTGAACTCTGTCCCACACTACATATGAAAATTAACTTAAACAGATGAACAGCTCAGCGTAAGAGCAATAACCATAAATTCTTAGAAGAAAACATAGGGGTAATCCTGTGGATCCTAGTTGTGCTTCTAAAACTTGCTGTATCAAAGTATATACCACCTCTTCCCAAAAGCATGGGAGAAGCACACTGATATGGCAATCTAAAATGCCCGTTTTCACTGACCTTTCCTCACAAATGGAAATTCAAATTCTTTAAGATTCATCTAGAAAACTACCTCCTAGCCAGGTTACTCCTGGCACACCATGGAGATGTTAGGACCACCATGGTCTTGAACAAAGATTAATTGAATCTTCTCATAATCTTAGTTGATACTAACCCAATTTGATGAGGAAACAAGCATTAAGAGAGTATTAGTTTACTTTATTCAAAATGCATAGATGCTGTGATGGTGTTGGTAAATTCCCTTTAATTCATGAATCATTCCAACAACCTGACTGTGACTGCAAATCACATTCAAGAAAGTTGATTCATATATCCTGGAAAGAATGGCAAACTGGGAGACTTCTGTGGTGAGGCCAGCAGATCCTCTTTCTGAATAGAAAACTACCTCCTATAAAGACTCCCCGTATGCCCAGTGAAATTGCTCTTTCCTCTATCAATCCTACAACACGCTGTTTATATTTCTAGCATAACATAATTCATTTTCTTTTGCATTATTGTTAGTTGTATTTGAAGAGCAATTTATTGCCATTTAATAAGATTCATCTAATCTTCAAAGCAACTCTATAAAAGCAATTCTTTGTAGTCAATTTTACAGGGGATAAAACAGGTTTAAATAATTTGTTCAAAATATACACACATTTTCTAATTCTAAATCCTATAACTCAAAGATCTCCTAAAAATACATTATGAGCAAAGACTATAAAAGATCTATCATAGTACTTTCTGTGAAATAGAATTTTTGTGTTTTAAATATTATCTTCCCTGTATGAAATAAACCTGTTTTGCCTGCGTAAGAACTCTTAATGACTGAAGACCAAGACAAAAAATTTGATCTTTAAAATTAGCCTTGCTTAACACTTTACGTCTTTCTGGCCCTATTTTAGGCTGTATCTTATCACTTGTTTATTGTTACAAACATCTTTTTTTTATATATATTCTAACTGCCAATTAGTCTTATTAATAGGTTTTTAAGTTTGGAAGTAGCCATTATGTCTGTATTCACTATACTACTTAGCACATGGAGCCCTCAGCGGTGCTGTTGGTTAATGCACTGGACTGCAAAGTCAACTTATAACCAGGAGGCCTGCAGTTCAAGTTCACCAGCTCTTTCTTGGAAACCCTATCTATAACAGGGTCACTCTGGGTCGGAATTGGACTCCAAGGCACTTAACAATAACAAAACAACACTTAGCACATAGGCGCTCTGATAGTTTAGTGGTTACAAGTCAGGCTGCTAACCTCAAGGTCAGCAGTTTCCCACTACCAGCCATTCTGTGGCACAAAGATGAGGCTTTCTGTTCCTGTAAAGATTTACAGCCTCAGAAACCCTACACAGGGTTCGCTATGAGTCAGAACTGACACCTTGGCACATAACAACCACCACCACCACGGTTGGTGCTCTCACCTGCTTCCTGATGCTCAATGCTCTTCAGTCTATTCCCTACTACAATATCTAAGCACTTTATTTTTTGCATCACAGGAAATATTCCTCAAACTACTTTTTAAATTTAAAGCTCACAGCTCTGACGGATGAAAAAGCTACAGCGACTATTTTAGATGACTGTAGAGGGCAGCAAAGTAACAGTAAAACACGTATTTTCCTCAAGGAAAATACAAATTTTTCATATGGAACTTCATTTTTTTATATATATTTTTTTACAGTTGCTGGTAAGATTAAAGGTTTTAGAGGACAAGAGACTTTGGGGCATGCTATGATACAAACTTCACCAGTTATTTATCAACTATAATCTACAACCACCACAAAAATGTATCAATGCCATATCCTTTTACATATATGGAAAAATCAGTTTGAAAAACAATGTAGTGATTAATTCCCTTGAAAATCTAAAAATTGAACATTTTTCTCATTGATAACTTTAAAAATAATCTGTCTTAAATACAGAAAATGTCACTAATCTAACTAGACAAGCTTAGTACTTGCTAAGAAAGAATAGCTATCTTCAGTCTAGTCTTGATGTCTTCTTTATATTACTATAAACTATAGGGGTTATACCAGTTTAAAAGAAAAAAATAACTAATCCTTTGATTAGTGTGCTACTACTGTACAATAAGAAATAGAAGGTAAAAATTTAAAAGATAACAGGAATTCCTTAGCATAATTTCAATATTAAAGTTCATCTTAGTAGGGTGATCAAATTGCATATATTTATAATTTTAGAAATTCTTATATGAATGTGGCAGTTACTATCGAACTAGGTGTTAAAACAGCACAACTCAATATAGATATGTTTCTCAAGGTTTTTATTAGTGGGGATTTTTTTACCTCCTTTACAGAGAGCTCTGGAGCTCTGGTGGCACTGTAAATACCGGACTGCCAACCTCAAGGTCAGCAGTTAGAAACTACCAGCAGTTCCATGGGAGAAAGATGAGGCTTTCTGCTCCCGTAAAGATTTACTGCCTCGGAAACCCTGTGCAGGGTCACTATGAGTCAGAACTGACTCCATGTTACTTACCAACAACAACAACAACAACCACAAGGTCAGCAGTTCAAACCCACCAGCTGCTCCACAGGATAACGATGAGACTGATTGCTCCTGTAGAGATTACAGTCTTAGAAACCCTATTTAGGGTCGCTGTAAATCAGAACAGACTTGTTGCAGTAGGTTTGGATTTGGGTTAGGATTAAGTTTTAACAAGCAGAAAAGCAAAGATTTACAGTGCCTGCTACAGTTATTAACACCAGCAGACTCAGGATTAGAGAATGTTCTAGACTTGTACCTTAAGAAAGATAAAACTGCTAGCCATACACCTCCTTCCATTTGAATCTATTCAATAAAAAAGATAAACTAAAGAAGCATTTTCAAAAGCAGGAGGCTGGCTTGCAAAATGTGCCCTTTGGACATTTAAATTAATACATATTTTCAATGTGGAATGTGTACATCAAAATAAAGGAAAAAAATAAAGGTTAATAGAGGTAAAGACTGTTAGCTGAAGGTTCATGAAAGGGATTGTAATCATTGCAATGATTTGTTGAATGTAAAACTGAGGAGCTGCCCTGTAAACGTTCACTCAATTCACAATAAAAGCTTTAAAACAAAAACAAAAAAAGAAGTATTTAAATTTTTTTTCTATTTAAAGGAACCAAAGTATCTGAAAACTAGGCAATCTACTGTTCAATTTGTTGTTGTTGTTGTCAAGTGCTGTCGAGTCAGTTTTGACTCATAGCAACCCTGTATAGGATTTCCAAGGAGGGCTTGTGAGTTTGAACCAACAACTTTGCAGTTCAAACTGATCGTTTGGTTGAGTACTTATCCTACTTATTGTTGTTGTTAAGTGCCATAGAGTCGGTTCGGACCCATAGCGACCCTGTATAGGGTTTCCGAGGAGTGACTGGTGAGCTTGACCCGCTGACCTTGCAGTTCAAACGGCTTTGCAGTCTGGCGCATTAATCCACAGTGCCACACCAGGACAACACTTATCCTACTGGTCAGCTTTAAACTGAAATTACAGCCATGAATGACAGTTTAAGTCTAATTACTACACAGTTTGGAGTTCACAACTCAGTGAAATGAATCTTCATCTTTAGCTTACAGTAGCTAGACAAAAGAGGTATGAACAATCTTCAGAAACTACAGACTAAGATATTATAGTAATGAAAATCATTATCTACCACAGGGGTCCTGGTGTGGCGCTGTAGGATAAGCACTGGACTTCTAACTGCAGTCAGCAGTTCAAACCTACCAGCTGCTACTCATAAACCGTATATGAGTAAACAAACCCTATATGAGTAAACCTACCAGCTGCTCCTTATAAACCCTATGTAAGATTGCTTTGAATTGGACACCCATTCGGCGTCACTTAACATCATAGGTGGTATTCATTGCCATCAAGTCGATTCTGACTTATAGGAACCCTATGTGCAGGAAAACGAAACGGTGTCTGGTCCTAGTGCCATCCTCACAATCATTATTGTTTCAGCCTATTGTTGCAGCCAGTGTCTCAATAATCATGGATAATTAATACAAACAGGATTATTATATGAAATTAATTTTACCACAATTTATCAATACTAACCAGCTGCTCCTCGGAAATCTCATACAAGGTAGCTAAGGGTTGGAATTGAGTCAATGGCACGAATAATAACAACAACATCTCAGTGGACTCCCAATGTTATTCAGTTTGTTAAGACCCACACAGTCAAATGCTTTTGCTGTCAATAAAGCACAAGTAAACATCTTTCTGGTAATCTCTGCTTTCAAACAAAATCCATCTGCAATCTGTAATGATACCCCTAGTTCCACATCTTCTGAATCCGGCTTAAATTTCTGACAGCTCCCTGGCAATATACTGAAATATCTAGAGCAAATTTTACTTGCAAGTGATATAAGTGACAGTATCCAATAATTTCCACTTTCCATTGGGTTATCATTCATTGGCATGAGCACAAATACATATCTTTTCCATCTGGTTGGCCAGGTAGGTAGCTGTCTTCCAAATTTCGTGATGCAGATGAATGAGTGCCTCTAGTACTGCTGAAATGTTTGCTGAAACATTTCATTTTTATTTCATCAATTCCTGGAGCCGTGTTTCTTGCCAATGTCTTGAGTGCAGGTTAGACTTCTTCCTTCGATACCATCAATGCTTGATCATAAGCTACCTCTTTAAGTTACTGGACATCAATCTATTCTTTTGGGTACAATTAACTCTGTGTATTACTTCTATCTTCTTTTGATGTTTTCTGATTCACTGAGTATTGAAACTCAAGGCTCGAACTGCTTCTTCAGTTAATTAAACTTGAGAAATGCTGAGCATATTTTTCCCTTCTGGTTTTCTATTTCCAGGTCTTTATACATTTCATTGTAATACTTTGTTTTCTACCTTTGAGAACTTCTGTTCAGCTCTTTTACATCATCATTTTTTCCAGTTTTCCAGGTCTTTATACATTTCATTGTAATATTTTGTTTTCTCCCTTTGAGAACTTCTGTTCAGCTCTTTTACATCATCATTTTTTCCAGTTTAGTTTCTCTATACTCAAGACCAAGTTTCAGAGTCTCTTCAAAAGTAAATTTCACAATTAGGCAGGTTTACATGGACGAAGCGGGACAGAGGTAAACAATGATGTATGCATAACTTTGCAACACCAGAGCTCTGGGATACAAGATTTGAGACATGGTTGGAATGGGCAAGAGTGGGGAAATAATGTTAAGATGCTAGGTGCTCTTTTGAATCTTGGTTTCCCTGGCATATCATAATAAAATAGAAACTTCAGAGGGAGAGAAAGGAATAGCAAGAAGTATCACCATAGAAAGCCTGTAAGTCCGTCTTCTGCCTATAACTGATTGGAATACCTAAAATGGGGCTACAACGTGCCCAGTGAAGGAGGAGGCTTCCTGCGGAGCCTCTGCATTACATAAGACCACAGGTAGAATCCTGAACAGCCCAACCAAAATCTTCTGAGGTGGGAAATTTCCACTTGATAAGACAAGCAGACCAGCCTGGAGCAGCTAGAAGAACAGAAGATACTTCTTCAAAGAAAGACCAGCAGGAAAAATAAAAAACAATAACAGCACTCCGATCGATTACTACAAGAACAAGCAAGTTGCTTGCTCAGGAGACATCAAGGGAAGTGGTCGGGTCCCCTCAGGGAAACCACTCTTCCAAGATTAAGACTCAATGGGAATACACGAGCAGACATGCACACAGATTGGTGACCACTTTCGTCACAGACAAGGGGAAGTGGGAGAAAAGCAGCATGAAGCTTCGAGCTAAACCCTACAACGGTCAACAGACTCCTGTGAACCCAGGTGGAGACCTGGTTAGACAGCATTGTGGCCAGACCTGGGGACTCTTGGGCCCAGACTCAGTGACACAGTCACAGAGGACTAGAGTGCAGAGTGAAGTGTCCAGCTGATAAGAAGAGAGGGCATATGCATAAGAACATCCATATTTGCAGATAATACCCACTTGACCTGGCTTCAATGGTGGATGATCAGCACTCAACTAGAAAAAGAAAGAAGAGGGAAAAAAGAGTACTCTGATACAATTTGATGAACTTGACCTACACCTATGGATGTAGCAGCTCAAAAGAGGGAACAAATCTTTACAGCGAGGATCATTCCCACCCCTTCCATACACAGAGTAAACAGAGATGGGCAACTAGGACATTGGCGACCCAAAATAGGGGGGGCTACAAAGGTTAAGGAGTGACCAGTTTACAAGCTTTCAAGAGGGAGCCTAGATCCAGAGGGCACGAAGGAAGGTAGAATCTCCACTGAGTAGTATCCAATCTGGGTGGAGCTGATGAAAGGAGATGGGGCTACATCCCTTGTGGTACAATGGTGAGTAATTGTTATCAAGACTGACTGCGAGGGTTGGAAATGTAAAGGTGGACGTTTTGTAGCAAAAGGAGAGGAGTGCCAGAAGCGTAGGTCCCTGGAACCAACAAGGAAGAAAAGCAGAGTGTGAAACCCTACCCAGAGAAGCAGTGATGCCAGAGATGAAGGCAGAAACGATAACATGGACAGACGGAGTGTCAGGGGACTCTAAACCCAGAGAGGGAGAGGGGCTGTGTGCTGAAAACTGGGGAACAGGCTTACAAGGTTATACCCTTTGGTTGTCTGATGATGCATGGAAGGGATTATAACCATGTCAATGAAATGGTATGTGATAGGATGAATGTAAAGCTAATATTCTCCCATGTAAACTATCACATAAATCACAACAAAACATTTTTTAAAAAAACAAAGAAGTTTCAGAAAACAAGATGGCGGCTCAGGTAGCAGTGCAGTGAGGAGTTCCATCAACAAGCACACAGAATACCTGACCAATCAGACTCAGGGGATGGTGCCAGAACTCTGAACCACATATAAAGGAATATTTAGAAGATTGGAAGGCTTACAGCTAGGGGAATTTGTAGCAGAAGCAAGAAATCCAGTGCTTTCTAATACAAGATGCTCAGGTGCTCCCGGAGCTGCCATCTTGGGTGAGACCATGCGAGGGAAGGATCAGAGCAGCCACGTTCTCCTGACAGAACCACGGATGTAAAAAAGTGTAGACAGTCTTTGTTTTTGTATCTGTTCATAGATCTCTTGCTGGCTGCATACCTCCATTCAGGCGACTAAAGGGGGTGACTTGAGCGAGTGGAAACCCCACCCCCGGAGGGTTCTACTACACATTAGCACAGAACTCATTGAAATTTAAAGTGACAGTTTCAACTTAAAACCAAACGCTAGTGCAAAATGGCAACAGTCAGCTACTAGGAAAAAAGGCCTGAACGGGGATTGTGGAGTAGGATAGGCAGACTTAAAAAGGAAATAGGCTGAAAATTAAATCCTGAGTTATGTCAAAACAACCAATAGTGGCATCTTGAAATTTATCAGGAAGACGAGTGACAAGGGAAACCCATCTCCTGATCACATCTACCTGGACGCAATCAGAAAGCATAAAAAATACACACCCATCTAAATATTAAGGCCACAGATTACTGAAAATGCCCAAAAAACAGAAGCAGATGACCATATCGGCACATGTCCAGAAATGAGATAAAGTGACTGAGGCAAATGAGCTGGAAATAGACCTACACTCTATACTGGAAGTTGGGCAGGCTTTGGAAATGCCTGAGAAGGAATTGAAAAAAATGAATATAAAATGTATGAAAACACTATACAATGGAGTTGAGAAAAATAAGGAAGAAGTCAGGCAGCGCTACAGGAACAATCAAATAAGATAGATACAGCATTAGAAACAATTGAAAACCTACAGAAAGAGGTCCAAATGATTAATAATAGAATATCAGAAATGGACAATACACTGAAAGGGCAAAGGAGCTAGAAGATAAATCTCTCAAAAGTACTAAGATAGAAGAGCAAATGCAAAAAAAAAAAAAAAAGGATAAAAAAAAAATCTGAAGAAGGTCTACGATTCATGTTGGAACAGGAAGATTCACACAAGTCCACAGAGGAGATAGCTCTAAAAAGCAAAAAGATAAGCATTCAAGAAGCTCAATGAACCCCAGGAAGGATAGACCCTAAATGAAAATCACCAAGACATATAATAATCAAGCTCTCCAAAATCAAAGATAAGAGAATCCTGAAAGCAGGCAGGGAAAAGAGAAGTGTAACATACAAAGGCAAGCAAATCAGATTAAGCTCTGATTTCTCAGCAGAAACCATGCAAGCAAGAAGGCAATGGGGAGATATATATAAAACCATGAAGGAAAAAAAACTGCCACCCAAGAATCTTCTACCCAGCTAAGCTGTCAATCAAATACAATGGTGTAATCAAAACATTCCAGGATAAACAGAAGCTAAGGGATTTTGCCAAAGCCAATCCTGCTGTGAAAATCATCCTAAAGGAAATTCTGTGGACTGAGAACCAACAAGAACAGACAAAACCCAGAGAATGTCGTACGTGGCAGCATCACCCTGAACTCAATCGACAAATGGAAGCGTCAAGAACAGAATAAAATTATAAGAACAGAGGATCTGGGAGGTCAGTCTATGATCAAAACAATAACAATGTGAAAGAAGGTAAACACAGAGGAACAGAGATCTAGGTGGGGAGATCAGGTAGATTACAGGATAAAATAGACTGTCTTACTTAAGCAGAGGGAAGAATTAATGGAATATAAGGTAACCACAACAATGGGGTTGGGGTGAGGGGTTTATTCAGGCATTGGGGAGGGCAATATAAGAAGGGGAAGTAGACAGAAGAACAAGATAGATAGGGTAATACTGAGACAGGTTTGCATGGCCTAAGTGGGACAGATATAAATAGTGATACATGGTCAACCTTGGAACAACAGGGCTCTATGATACAGGGATCTAGGCATAGTTTGAAGAGGAGAAATAATACTAAAATGCTTGACTGTCTTATGAATATTAGTTTCCCTTTCCTACTATTGTAAAACAGACACTTGAGTGGGATAGAAAGAAACATTGGGAAACATGATTACACAAAACCTGTAAGCCCGTCTTCAGCCTATAAGTGGAATATAACTAAAAGGGGTTCTAGAAGTTGCCCAGTAAAATAGGCCTTTTGCAAAGCCTTTGCAGAGTATAGGACCTTAGGTGGAATCCTGAGTCCCATCCAGAACCTTATGAGGTGGGATATTCCCATTAGCAAGAACAAGTAGACCAGTCTGGAACAGCTAGAGCAACAGAAGATACATCTTCAAAGAAAGGTCATCAGGAAAATAAAAAAAAACAAACAAAAATGTCAGCATGACTGGCTACTACAAGATTAAGCAAGCTGTTCGCTTGGAAGCCATCAAGGCAAGCAATCAAGTTCCTTCAGGACAAACTCCCCTCTAAGACTGAAACTCAAAGGAAACACATGAACAGGCATGTAAGCTTGCTGGCGACCACATTGGTCTACTGGTGAGTGGAAGAGGGGGAAAGGCAGCAATGAAGAAATGGGCTTAGTTCAACCACGGTCCATTGACTCCTGTTGACTTGTAGATGAGACAGAGAAAAGGAAGGGCTGGTTGGTCCAAAGTGTGGTTAGAGCTGAGGACACTTGAGCCCATGAAGAAGGACATAGCTACAGAGGGCTAGAGCTGAGATTGAAGCATCCAGCTGATATGAAGTGAGGGGAGATGCCCAAGAACACCAAAACTTTCAGACAGTACCTATTTGACCTAGCCTCGATGGCTTGATAATCAGAACCTGGCTAGAGGAAAATTGAAAAATTAAGTTAAAAGAAAAAAAATTTTTTTTTTTTTTTGATAAAGGAAACAAGGGTAAATTACTACAATTTGATGAACCTGACCTATACTCATGGAGGTGGTAACTCTAAATACCAACAGAGAGGGAAGGAGTCTTCATATCAAGTACCAATGCTATCCCCTCTGTACATAGGGTAGATAAGGACGGGCAAATTAGACATTGGCTTTCGAATTGCTGACCTTGTGGTTCACAGTCTGATTCATAACCACTACGGTACCACAGCTCCTTACCTAAAATGAGGGGGTGATAAAGGCACGAAGTGACTGGCTTACAAAGTTTCAAGAGGGACTATAGTTTAAAAGTGTGGGGGGGAGGGGGGAGAAAGAGTCCCCACTGAATAGTTTTCATCTTGTCTAGATGGGTCTGGTGAAAAGAGATGGGGTATAAGATTCGTACAATTCAATAGCAAGTAATTGTTACCATGATTAATTGCAACTGTCACAACTGCAAAGGTAGAAAGTTTGTTAATAAAAACATGGGAGTGGTTACTTTTACAGTCCAGAAACAGAGGACCCTAGGGCCATCAAGGAAGAAGAGCACAAGCAGAATGAGGGACCTTATCCAGAGCAGCAGCAAGGCCAGAGACGGAGGCAGAGATGGGGACATGGAGAGAGGCAGCGACTGGGGACTCTAGATTCATGGGAAGAGAGGGACTAAGAGATGGTGGCCAAGAGGCAGACTTGAAGAATGTGCCCTTTGGAGGTGTAAATTATATATGCCTGAGTGGGGGTTTTTTTATTTTGTTTTTCTTAAAAAAAAAAAAAAAAAATCTAAAGTGAATAAAGAGAAATACTGTTAAAAGATGGTACATGGAGGGAGTATAATCATTGTAATTAAACAAGGTATATGATTTATCGAATGTAAAACTGATGATCTGCCCTGTAAACATTCACTCAATCCACAATAAAAACCTTAAAAAAAAAATAATAAGTTTCAGAATCTTTTCTTTCTTTCCTGTCACTTTCATGACCTCCTACTTTCTTCATGGATGGATGATGTTCTTGCCAGCAAATCTTCTGATCTTTGGTCATGAATGAGTAATGAATCAAATTTTCTTGAGATGGTCTCTAAATTAGGTGGGATATCTTCAGGGTCATATTTTGGTTTTTGATGATTTAATTTTTTTCAGCTTCGGCCTAAACTTGCAGATGAGCAGTTGATGGTCTGTTCAACAATCTGATATTGAGTTTCTCCATCATTTCTTACAACAGACATAGTCAATCTGATTCCTGTATATTCCAACTGGTGAGGCCCAAATATACGTTGTTATTAGGTGCAGTCGAATTGGTTCTGACCCACTGCGACAGAATAAAATACCACCGGGTCCTGCACCATTCTCACAATTGCTACTACACTTGAGCCCATTATTGCTGCCATTGTACCAATCCATCTCGGTGAGGGTCTCCCTCTTTTTCGCTGTCCCTCCACGTTCTATTTCATTTTTTATGGCTTTCCTTTTTCCTATATTCATACTTTGTACATTAAATGTTATAATTATTAATGGGCATTGCAGCTGATTCTCATTTTAATAGAGCTGTGCCCCATCAGTAAATGAAAGTCCTGAAATCTTTACTCCATTTGTGTCATCATGGTCAAATCTACTTTGAGGAAGGCAGCTCTTCCCCAGTCGTATTTTGAGTACATTCAAAATGTACTAAGGTACTCATCTTTCTACACTATACCTGACATTAGTCTGATGTTATTCATCATGTTTCAATACTCAATAATCTGGTGCTATCTGACAATGTTCTATTGTTATTCATAAGGTTTCAGTGGCTAAAACTTCAGAAGCAGTTTGCCTTTGCTTCTTCCTAGTCTTACTCTGGAAGCTCAGTTGAAATCTGTCCATCATGGGTGATCCTGCCAGCATTCAAAATACTGTGGTACAGCTTCCAGCATCACAGCAACATGCAAGTCACCACAGTGTAACAAACTGACAGTCCAGTGATGGTATAGTCACATATATTATTGTTGTTAAGCGCTGTCAAGTCAGTTCCAACTTAGGACCCTGCAAAGGGTTTCCAAGGAGCAGCTAGTGGATTTGAACTGCCAACCTGTGGTTCACAGTCCAGTGCTGATATTACAGCGCCACACAGGAGTCCACCAGACTATACATGTGACTATACACTACATGTACAGCCACCGTATATGTTGTTGATAAAAGTTATTTGCAATAAAGATGTCACTGATCTTGCAAAATTCTATCATGCAAGCACTGCTTATATTACCAAGGCCATATTTTCTAACTACTGATCCTTCCTTTTTGTTTCCAACTTCTGCATTCCATTCAGTAGTAATTATCAATTAATCTTGATTGCATGTTTGTTCAAGTTCTTACTGAAGAAGTTGGTAGAATTCTTTAATTTCATCAATATTGCCTTTAGTAGTTGCTGGGTAAATTTGAATAATCATGGTATTACTGGTCTTCCTTGTTTGTTGCTGTTAAATACCATCAAACTGGTTTCAACTCATAGAGACCCTGTATAGGATTTCCAAGAAGTGGCTGGTGGGTTTGAACCACCAACCTTGAGGTTAGTATTCCAGTGCTTATGCTATAGTGTCCATCAGGTCTTCCTTGTAGGTACATGAATATCATCCTATATTTAAGACAGATCTTGAAATGTTCTTTTTGATGATATATGTGCAATTCCCTTTGAATTTGTTGCTTCCAGAATAGTAAACCATGTGACTGCCAGATTCAACATGGCCAACACCAGTCCATTTCAGCTCACTAATACCTAGGAGTCCTGGTATGGTGCTGTAGAGAAGCACTAGACTGCGAATCATAAGGCTGAAGCTTCAACCCCACCAGCTGCTCCTTAGAAACCGTTTATAGGGTCACTGTGAGTTGGGACTCAACAGCACTTAACAACAACAATGCCTTCGATGGAGTTCTGGTATGGCACTGTAAGAAAATGCACATGACTGCTAACCACATGGCTGGCAGTTCAAACCCATCAGTCGCTCCATGGAAACCCGGTATGGATCAGTATGAATCAGTACCAATGCAATGGCACTTAACAACAATGCCTAGGATATCCATCTTTATGTGGTCCATTTCTTTTTTGTTTTTTTTTTTCTTTTTTTAACGCTTTTATTGTGAATTGAGTGAAGGTTTACAAGACAGATTATCAGTTTTACATTCAACAAATCATTGCAATGCCTACACACCTCTCCATGCATCATCAGCTAAAGTATTTACAACTATTACTCTTTTCTTATGACTATTTTTTATATACACATACCACATTGAATATATTCGTTTAAATGTCCAAAGGGCACATTTTGTAAGTCAACCTCCTGCCCACAGGCACACTGCCTTTCTCAGTCCATGAACCTATAGTTCTCTGCTGCTCTATCTCTCTATGTCATCCTCTCTGTCACCATCTCTGCTCTCACCAGTATTCTGGTTAGGATCCCTCGCTCCTCTCATGCTCTTCCTTCTTGAGGGTCCTGGGGCCCTCTATTCCTGATATGACAGATTACCTTCTCCACTCTTTTAGTTCCACCTCTTCCACATTTACAGTTGTAACAATCGCCATGAGTTCTGGTAACAATTCTCACAATGGAATCATAAAGTCCTATCCCCATCATCACCATCTGGACAAGAGGAAAACTATTCAGTGGGGATTTCATCTTACCCACCACCTCATTCTGACCCTAGGCACCCTCATGAAAGCTTGTAAAGGAGCCACTTCATGCCTTTATAGCCCAATTTTGATGGCTGAAGCCGAAGTTTCCTGTCCCTATCAAGCCAGTGTACTGAGGAGGCAAGGTTGATGCTTGATATGAAGTAATCCTCCCTTTTGGTTGAAATTTTGGGTAATTTCACCCATAAGCAAAAGTCGAGTTCAAGTTGTAGCAATTTACGCTTGTTTCCTATACCAAACTTCTTTATCTTCATCTGATCAAATTCTGGTCAGCAAGCCATCCAAGCTAGATCAAATGGGTACTAACTCCAAGTATGGGAGTTCTCACATGTCTCACCCCACTTCAAACCAGCTGGCTGCTTCACTCTTAACTCTAGCCCCCAGTGGCTTAGGTCAGTGTCCTTGGGCTCGGAGTTCACACATCTCCCTGAACTTCAGTTCAGCCAGCCCTTCCTCTTTTGTCTCTCATCTCAAGGTCATCAGGTATCTATGGGATATAGCCAAACTTAGCCCATGTCTTCACTGCTGCATTTTCCCCACTTCCACTCAGCAGTTGGTCAAGGCAGTCACCAGCAAGCCTACAAGACTCTTAATGTGTTCCCTTTGGGTTTCAGTCTTAGAAACTTTTTCTTGTCTTGATGCTTCAAGGCAAACATCTTGCTTGATACTGTCACAGCCAAACAGTCTCTGTCCCGTCCCCCCGCCCCCTACCCCAAAACCGCTAGTCTTCTTTCAAGAACCATTTCGTTTTTGACCATTTCCAATTTTCCTAGATTTATACTTTGTACAATCCACATTCTGACTAGCAATGGATGTTTACAACTTTTTCTTCTCAGTTTGAGTTGTGCCTCGTGAGCAAAAGAAAGACCCAAAAGCTTTGCTCCATCCATGTGTGGTGCCTTAAATTTACTTGATATGGCTTATCTATCCAAAGTCTTCTTAATTCCCATCAAGAGATTTAGACAAGACCCTACAAATAAGGTATGCAGGACACTTAAGGCTGGGGGTTGGTTAGTTTTGCCCTCCAGCTAGTTTTAAAAGGAGCCATCTCAAGCAGAGAAGGAAGACACCCAGGGCAATCAAGAAGGAAGAGCATGAGATCCCCACCTAGGAAAACAAGCAATGGCAAAGGCGACAGCAGAGGCAGTGGCACAGAAAGACAGAGCAGCTATAGGGTCTAGGCCCATGGACTGAGGCAGAGGCCAAGGGGCTACGTGACTGAGATCAGGGTAAAGACAACAGTGAGGCATGCTGGCAGTATTGCAGACAAGAGACATTCCTGACTGGGAGAACTGCAGCATCCTGAGTTGTTTTGTGATCCTGAGTTATATATACCCTGTTCACTTCCCAATAAACACATCATCTTAAGTATTGTTATGAGTTCTGTGTGGCCATTGCAATGGATTGTCGAACCCAGATAGTAATGCAGAGAGAGCTCTGGGGGAAATGGTTGATGTCAGTATAGGTACAACTGAAGGTTGTAGGGTGAAGATGTCTGTCCTGCACTTCATAGGAATCAGGCTTGTGCTGATTTTGAGTTTGATTCCCTTTCCCCCTTGTGAAGCCAAGGCAAGTCAGTCAAGGCTCCCACATGAGTTTTGCATACATCATTAAGGCTAACTCTACTATAAGCAGGCAGCTCTTCTCCAGTCATATTTTGAGTACCTTGTAACTTGAGGAGTTTATCCTTCTTTCTGCACTACAGCATTGTTACACTGCTATTCATAAGGGTTTCAGTGGCTAACCATTAAGGAGTAGCCTGCCTCTCCTTCTTTCTAGCCTATCAGTCTGGAAATTCAACTGAAATCTATCCACCATGGCTAACTCTGCTGGTATTTAAAATACCGCTGGCATAGCTTCTAGCACTACAACAACATAATAGCCACGACAAAGTGACAGACAAGTAGTGATAAAATGTACTAGATTAAATATTTTAAGATTAATTTTACTTTTTTCTTCTTTACTTTCTTAATATGGCATAAAGAAAATATAAACTTATGCATGTGGCTCATATTCTATTTCTCTTAGACAACCATAGTTTGTTAAAGATAATTTTGTTTGTAAACTCTTAAAGAACTGACTGCCTATATAGCATACCAAGCACATGCAGATACAAAGATGAGCAAAGTAACAGAACATTTTTTTAAGAGGAATAATCTCGTCAAATGATGAAAATGTTGTAATCAATAGCACTGGCTGGGCAAGATTCATCTGAAACACACTTGCCCTAATCCTCAAATCCCACTCTCCCTTTTTTTCTTTGTAAAAAATGTTGATCTAGTGGGGCCTCGCCATGTTGTTTGGAAAACAATTCCCCATAGGGCACTCACAAGCCCTGGTTTTGCTGACTGTCCTGGTGTAGCACTGCAGGATAATACACCGACCACAAAGTTGGTTTGAACCATAGGTTTGTGGTTCAAATGCACCAACTGCTTCTCAGAAATCCTAGACAAGGTTGCTATGAATTAGAACCAACTTGACAGCATTTAACAACATTTTGCTGTTGTTTCTTCTTTAAAAACTAAGGTCAATGGGTTTACTGAAACCTGAGACTACAGGCCCTCCGTCACTCACTCTTGGAACAGAACTCACCCTCATGGCTCAATTTTCAACCATCAGTAGAAAGATAAGCGGGGACAACACTAGTAAAGTATGCTCACCATGGAATAGTCAACCATTCAAGATCAAAAGGGCAGCATTCATCTGGGGACAAGGTTCAGAGGGGTTAGGAAGGAGGGTAGATTGCAAACAGAAACTTCCGGGAGTAAGTAAGTGGAGTAACTGCTGTTACACAGAGAGGATTGCAATCATTGAGATGAAACAAAAGTGTATGAGTTGTTGGAGTAAAACTCATGATCTGCTCTGTAAACCTTCACTCAATTCACAATAAAGTGTTTCAAAAAAATAAATAAAAATTAGATCAAGAGCCAAAGGAGCCTTTAAAAAGCACAAAAGCCAATCTATTTAAAATAAAAACAAGTTTGTGCTTTATTATCATTATAAACGAAACCAACTAAGGGTACAGGAGAAAACAAACTTTCATCATCTCTCCTTTATCAATAGATTTACATGTATAATTTACTATCTTACACCTAACAAAACCATCATCTAGAATATTTGAAAGCTCATTGTCAATTCTTAAGCCACTTGGTCCAATTATGAGGTGGTATGTTTTTGCACATGATTCAAATTCCAGTTTATATGAGACAATTTACTCAAAATGCAACAAGTAGTTCTTCTCTACTCATCCTAATTAGCAGAATGTGGATGAGCAGGGAACAGTCAGTGGACAGTCAATAGGCTTGCAAGAAAAACAATCTCTCTGGGTGTCACGGTAATAAGAAATGATAAAATTCATTAACATAAAAAATATGTTGTCGTTGTTGTCAGGTGCCATCAAGTCGGAACTGACTCATAGCAACCCCATGCACAGCAGAACGAAACAATGTCCGATCCTGGGCCAACCTCACTACCTACCGCTGCCACACTTGACGCCATCAATGATGCCACCTGGCTGATCCATTTCGTTGGGGGTCTTCTTCTTTTTCTCTGACCCTCCACCTTACACAGCATGACATCCTTCTCCAGCAACTGTTCTCTCCGGACAATGTGTCCAAAGTAGGAGAGACGAAGCTTAGCCATCTTGGCCTCCAAGGAGCACTCTGGCTGCACTTCTTCCAAAACAGATCTATTGGTTCTTTTGGCAGTCCACGGCACTTTCAGTATTCTCCTCCAACACCACAACTCAAAGGCATCAATTCTTCTATGATCTTCCTTATGAGGTTATTGAAAATACCATGGCTTGGGTCAGGCACACCTTAGTCCTCAAGCTGACATCTCTGCTCTTCAGTACTTTAAAAAGTTCCTGTGCAGCAGATTTGCCCAATGTAATAATACGTCGTCTGATCTCTTGACCGCTGCTTCCGTGAGTGTTGACAGTTGATCCAAGAAGAATGAAGTCCTTGACAACTTCAATCTCTTCTCCATAGATAAGAATGTTGTTTATTGGTCCAGTGGTGAGGATTTTTGTTTTCTTAACATTGAGATGTAATCCATATCGAAGGCTGTGCTCTGTGATCTTCATAAGTATATGTTTCAAGTCCTCTTCACTTTCAGCAAGCAAGGTTGTATCACCAGCATATCGCAGGTTGTTAATGAGTCTTCCACCAATCCTGACGCCACGTTTATCTTCATAGAACCCAGCTTCTCGTATTATTTGCTCAGCATACAAATTGAACAAGTATGGTGAAAGAACACAACCCTATCGCCTTTCCCAATTTTAAAACATTCAGTGTTCCCATGCTCTGTTCGAACAACTGCCTCTTGGTCCAGGTACAGATTTCTCAGAAGTACAATTAAGTGTTCTGGAATACTCATAATTCTCAATGATGTCCATAGTTTGTCATAATCCACACAATCGAAAGCCTTCACGTAGTCAATAAAACATAGGTAAACACCCTTCTGGTATTCTCTGCTTTCAGCCAAGATTCATCGGACATCTGCAATGATATCTCTCATTCCACAGCCTCTTCTGAATCCAGCTTAAATATATTATTTCTACAACTATGTTGTTGTTGTTAGTGCTGTTAAGTCAGTTCCGACCACAGTAACCCTGTAAAGGGTTTCTAAGGAGTGGCTGGTGGGTTTGAAACATCAATCTTGCAGTTAGCAGTCCAGTGCTTGTCCAATAGCACCACACCAGGACACCTTCTACAACTATGTTTTTGTTGTGAAATGACATTGAGTCGATTCCAATTCATAGCAACCCTGTATAAAGTCTCCAGGGAATGGCTGGTGAGTTTGAACCACCAACCTTGCAGTGGACAGTGAACTACAAGGTCAGTGGTTCAAATCCACCAGTTGCTCCTTGGAAACCAAATACAGTGTCACTATGAGTCAGAATTGGCTCGATTGCACTTAACAACAACAACAAGACAGTAAGTGAACCATTTATAGAAATCTTTAAGCTCAACCTTGATAAAGGTTCACAAAATAAAAATCTAAGTTTTATGAAACTGAGGAAAGGATATGGGTTCAAGACTTTGAGACAATTATAAAATATGCTAATGGTGGTGCTCAAATTAAATCATCTTTAAAATTCCATTACTGACTTATGGGTTAAATTGATCTTATCCTATATTTATATCTTAATTGTTGTGGTTGGTGATTATGTGCTGGTTCCAACTCTTAGCGACCCTGTAAAGGGTTTCCAAGGCTGTAAATCTTTACGGGATCAGAAAGCTTCATCTTTCTCCCACAGAGCGACTGGTAGTTTAGAACTGCTGACCTTAAAGTTAGCAACCCAACTCGTAACTACTACACTACCAGAGCTCCTTAGTAATTGTTGTAGTAATTAATAATTTCAATTTTGCATTCTTTGCAAACCATACAGAGCTTTACTGTCAATTTTCATGATGATTTTAAATAGACTACAGAATATGCTATTGTGATTTATAAAAATTTACTAATTTTTAATGGGCAAATTACAAACCAATGATCTCTATTTCTTAAGAAAAACCACAGCTAACTTCTCTTCAATAATTTCAAACAACAGGTGATCCTTCATTAAGTTTTATTCTTTAATATGTAGATAAATAACATATGAAAGTGATGCCAAATCACTAAATTTATATACATAAATAAATCCAGGCCTCCTGGTGTGGTGCTATGGGATCAGCAGTGAACTGCAAATCGTAAGGTAACAGTTCAAACCCACCAGCTGTTCCTTGGAAACGATATACAAGGTTACTAAGAGTTGGAACTGACTCAGTGGCACTTAACAAAGTATAAATGACACGGAGTCCTTGGGTAGTACAACAATTAATACACTTGACTGTTAACTGGAAATGCAAGCCCATCCGGAGGTGCCTCAGAAGAAATGCCTGACAATCTACTTCAGAAGTTATCAGACACTGAAAGCTTTATAACACACAGTTTTACTCTGACACAAACATGGTGTCTCTATGAGTTAGAGTTGATTCTTGATGACAACTTTTTATAAGTGACACAAAGTAGGTGTAGTTTTGTATACATACAGATGTAGATGCTGTTGATGTCGCTGCAATATGTTTATAATTGCCCAGCTTTTTCCAATTCCTGTAGCTAAATGGAAGAAAGAAAGATAAGATCCATTATGTTTTCTTTTAAAGTTGGCACCCTTTCCAACTTTAGAATGCAGATCCATATTGTAGTCCCTAGCCTGTTACTATCAGGATCTTGTTAAAGTAGAAGCTAAACTGTAACTCCTTCTCTCCATGTATTTTCAATATAACTGCTAACATTCTAAGTGATGTTATGTTGTTGTTAAGCGTCATCAAGTCAATTTCGACTCATAGCGATCTTGTATAGGGTTTCTGAGGTGCAGCTGGTGGGTTTGAACCACTGACCTTGTGGTTTGAAATCCAGTGCTGATCCTACAGCACCACACCAGGAGAACTGTCAAATCTTAAAATGCATTCTATATAATTAAAGGAAAATTCAACTGCGTTCCATACAATTATAGAGTTGAATTAATTGCACTGTATTTTAATATTCAGAAAAATTGGTAAATTTCCATCTTTATATTTATGTGGCACTGTAGGATAAACCCTGGACTTCTAAACATGATAGTTGCAAGGCAAACAAAACAGTTCATTTCTACCAGCAGCTTTCAGACACCCCATACTGGGTGGATATTAGTCGGAACCCACTTGACAGCACATAACATCATTAACAGTGTTGGGCATAAGGAGCTCTGGTAGCGTAGTGGTTACCAATCGGGCTGCAAACCAGAAGATCAGCAGTTCGAAACTACCAGCTGTTTCGCGGGAGAAAGATGAGGCTTTCTGCTCCCATAAAGATTTACAGCCTCAGAAACTGTGTATAGGGTCGCTGTGAGTAGGAACCGACTCCACGGCACATAACAACAACAATAAAAAACGGGAGTGCTGTAGTTCTGCTAACCACAAGGTTGGCAGTTTGAGCTCACTAGCCACTCTTGCGGAAGAAAGACAAGGTTTTCTACTATTGTAAAGATTTACAACCTCAGAAACCCTATACAAGGTCACTATGAGTCAGAACCCGCTCAACAGCATTTAACAACTAAGTAAGGTTAACAAATATTTAACAAGCAATGATTAGGCTATACACTTAAAGAGAGTAACTTAAAAAGTTCATGGAAAAACGGATTAAGAAGACAATGAAATTTTTCTACAAACTTTTTGAAGTTTCCTTGTATAGAAATGTAAAATACAACACAGCACATCAATTAACTTGAATACTCAGCTCTGGTAGCATAGTAGTTACGAATCGGGCTGCTATCCTCAGCGTCAGCAGTTCGAAACTACCAGCTGCTCCACGGGAGAAAGATGAGGCTTTCCATTCCGGTAAAAATTTACAGCCTCAGAAACCCTGTACAGGGTTCACTATGAGTCGGAACCGATTCCACAGCACATAACAACATCATCAACAACTCAATTATTCAGGTTTGTGGTTGTTGTTAAGTGCCATCAAGTAAGTTCAGACTCATAGTGACCCTGCATAGGGTTTTCATGGAGTGTCTCTGGTGGGTTTGAACTGCCAACCTTGTGATTCAAACCGACCTTGACCTACAGCACCACACCAGAACTCAGGGCAGAATTTATGAATTATAAATACTAGACTGGCTTGTTTTATATTTTAGAATATAATAAATGTTAACATTTGAGTATTTACTATGTGCCATGCACTGTCCATCTTATTCTTTCACTTGATCTTCATAAGAACTCTATGAGCAAGCTGAAAATATGCTTTGCTAAGGATGAGAAACTTTGTTTACTGAGATTAAATAACTCTCCAGAGATTCACAGCTAATAAGTGGAAATCTTTTTATTTTTCATTTTCAGAGTCAAACTATCTTTTTAATAACTCTTTGGAAATCCAGTACGTTCGCTGTCTAGAGAGAGATGATGTGGAGAAGTTGATCTTTAAAAACAAATGTTTCACATCCACACATCTTTATCTCAAGGATTAAGAAACCCTCCTCTGGGCAAACCACAGCAACTTATGCAGCTCTCGATCATTAACATCAAACAATCCCATAAACACCTACCTCCTTAAGGGTCAACACAATGCTTACAAAGCTCGTTGAAGCCAGGATGCTGTCTTATTTGTGTGTTAAATTCCCAAGTGCCAGAAATGTAGAAAGGTTAAACATCATATTGGATAGTCTTCTTTGAAATGTCTTCTAAAGACCCATCTTAAGATAAAACCTTGCCAAATACCGAAAAGGCATAGAATCCCAGAGTCTACAGAATATTACAGTGAGATCTTACAAAGGTTGAATAATCTATCTTCCCTTTCATCAACCCTGTCCCAGGAAATAGTCTGTACCTCAAAATAAATAAAGGGAGGAAAGGTGACATAGTACTGATCCCCTATGGATGACAGTCATCATAAAGAAACATGGAATTAAGTGAACCCAATACATCAAGTCAGTTGTTCCTGGCAAATTTAGCCTCCCTGACCTTTATACTAAGGAATTTTTGAAACTTCGAAACAAACAAAAATCTGGTAGTTTCTCAACTTGTAAATCATTTTAAAAGTTTAGTTCTCCAAATATAAAACTAAGTGTTGTCAAATCAATCCAACTCATGATGACCCTATAGGGTATGGCAGAGGTGCCCCATCTGGTTTCCGAGTTAGTAATATTTATGGGACTAGATTGCCACATCTTTCTCCCATGGAATGACTGGCAGATTTGAATCAGTTAGCAGTCAAACGCTTAACCACTGCACCACCAAGTTCCCTTAAGACAGATAACATACACCCTAAACTAAACAGTAAATCTTTTTTTTTTTTTGGTATAACTTCCCAAATATCAGACCTACCAGTAGTTAAGAAGTTTTTCAGCCATCAAATTAGCATACTATAAAAACTATCTGTGCTAACAGATGATATTGCAGAAGCTGGAGGCCATACTAAATGTAAGTAGCATGTCAAAACAGCAGAAAAAAGAAAAATATATCTGTATATGCTAAAACAAGAACAGCATTCTGATTAACAATCATCAGGTAGAGTCATCTTGTTAAAACCTAAAAATCTATTTAACTCCAAAACTAGCTCTACTTAGTAAAACATTAAGTACATGCCAAACCTTATTAGTAGTACTATGGATGTTAGCTAACAAACAGCTTACATGAAAAAATTCTGTTTCCATACTTACTAAGCATCCATAAGTGACAACAACTGTGCCCTACTCAAAGACTGAATTCTAAAATAGAGAAGGGTAGATGGAAAAAACTTGTCATAAGTGTTCACAAATTAGGGTGTTATAACACTATAAGCCAAAATAGGAAGCTTTTAAATGAGCAGTGCACAGTAACACAAAGCTACTGTCTGTCTCCACAACTACAAAAAGAGTTGATTCTATAACTTCAATTTACACCTCCACTAAATCAGTCCCTTACCTAGACTGATTGAGTTTGTAAGTTGCTAAAATAAAACAGCAAGTCACTCCAATAACAAATAAATAAGAGATTTAAAACACAAACACAAAAAAAATTCTTTTGCTTCTTCCATATGAAAACCAATGCCTTCCTTCAAAAAGTAATCACACTTGACATGTACAACCACTTTGAAATTATTATGCAAATTTATCTTTTTGCATCAATACTACATATTACCTAGCTGCAGTCTTCAGTAGGGTTTTACATAACTGGATCTGCCTTTATTTTAAGTATGAATAATATTCTCTCAGTCCTCAACAAACTAAATGTGGAGTAAACTGTGAAACATTTCCACCCAACCTTCCTCCCACCCAACTGTAAAGGGCATTCACAATCCTCCTCAATGGAAAAACAAGAGCACATATATTAAATCTAGAATCTTACACCAATTTCGAGAGGCAATAGCATTGAGAATTATGTCTTGGAACCAACCATCTGGGAGTAGGGATATAAAAGCAGTATAGATTAGATAACATGTCATTTATCATACTATGCGTAAATCAGAAACTCTCACTATAGTGCTTTAAAAGTGGTGAATTGGTAGTGGAAAGTCTCAACCTTTAAGGGGCACTCAATCTCTTTAGGAAAACTTTGCCTCCACCATAACCAACTACTATCCTGACACACCTACCACATCAGGATTTTCTTTCTTCTAAATCACTATATCCAGACACAGGCATGCATCTCTCCTTTTAGCAAATATTGGTTAAACTTCAGTTTCAATAAGATTTCATGAAACACCAACATACAGCCTTATATACAGTAAAAACGTTTTAAGTAAACCAATCTTTAAGCAATCTTAAGTTTTGCTCCTCCACCTTTCTCACAGAGTGAAAAAGCTCTAGAATAAATAACTTCCTGCAGTGTTTTGATATGACCCAAAGACATAGCGCTAATTCCTAAAGACTGGAGGCCTTATTTTCCCAAATCACCTTCCATTATCATTTTCATCCACTTATCCTGCATAAAAGGCAGTTGTTGGTTTTTTTTGTGTGTTTTTTTTTGTTTTTAAACAGGATCCTTAATAAATGACATGCAGTCTCAGATACCTGGGAAGAGAACTTACAAAGAGATGAATTAGTTTCCAAATGTGAGGGGAAAACTGTAACATAACAAGAAAGAAGAAAAGGTGGAAAGGCATGGGGGGATATTTTGACTAGAACACCTGGGGGTTACAGTCGATGCAGTTAGGTATTTTTGACACTGTGTAAATAGAATTCTTGCAGACAAAAAAGGTTTGCTGAAATCAACATGGACAGTGTGAGAAAAGCCCATAAACAAAAAAGACGACGGTATGAATGCAAAGATCAAGAAGTGGTCAGGGCCAGAGAACGAAGAGAACTGACTGTAGGGGATGCTGTTAAGGGTGGGCTAACATGGTGCCTTCTGCAGGGTGGAAGACAAAATGAGAGGTGGACCCGAAGGTCTCATTCCTCCGGGCTATGATCCGTAAAGGTTTCTGGGCACAGAGCTCAAGTTTCACCGAGAGAAAAAATTATAAATGAGGCGGTAAACGTGGTTCCCAGCACCTTAATCCCAGCTCAAAGGTCCTCCTTTTCAGCTACCTCCGCGAATGAGCGAGGAAGTAACGGTCCCCGGAGCCAACTCGGAGGATCCCCGCGCACGAAGCACACTCAGCGCCAGGGCAGAAAGCACCAGCGCTGAACCCCGGCTCTCAGAGATGCGAGCGGCGCGGCCGCAGGGGAAGGAGCCGGCAGCCCGCACCGCACTCGCCGGCCCCGGCCCTCACCAGCCTCACCCCGGGCGCGGCGAAAAGTTTCCAGCCAAAGTCCGTGGCACCCGCTCGCGCAGCCAACTGCCGAACACAACCGCCCAGCTGCACAGCCGGGACCCTCAGCCCGCGCCTGCCGCCGAGGTTCACCTACCACAGAGCCGGGAGAAGAGCAGCAGCGGGAAGAGTAGCAGCAGCAGCAGCGGTGGTGGCGTCGGTGGGGGCAGCAGGAGCCCGGCCCCGGGGGGAGAAGCGGAGGAAAGTTGTGCTTTGCCGCCTCCGGGACACAGCGGAGCCGGCCCCGGGGTCCGCGCCATCCCCCACCCTCCCCCCGGCTCGTACGCCCGCCCGCCCCCCGGCTCGCCCGGCCCCGGCGCCTCAGGTTCTGGGCGGAGGCAGCAGAGGCGGCCCCGGCGCGGCAGCGGTGGCGGAAGGTCCGGCGCGCGCGTCTCCAACTCCCAGTTCTTGAGCCGTCGCCTCCGACTGACACTCAGTCGAGCGCTTGCGGCTGCCTCGACTCCGCCGTCGCCGACGCCGCCGCAGAGGCTGAGGCGGGAGCCGCCCGCCGCCGCCGCCGCCACCACCGCCGCCACTCCCCTCCCCCCGGTACCCGCCCGCCTCGAACTCCTGGGAACTCGGAACGCACCACCCCGCCCCGCGCGAGAGGGGGAGAGGAAGCGGACCCTCGGAACAGGCGTAAGGAGTGCTACTCCTGCTCCCGTCTGATCCCTGAGTGCAAGCCGCGTCTCCTCCCACCCCGCCCTCCTACACATGCTCCTCCCCCTCTTTAAAAAAAAAAAAAAAAAAACTCTTCTCATCCACTTTGATAACGGGGTTTCTCTCAAACCACAGCTTTGAAAAGCAGAGAAAAATCTGGAATAGGTTAGCCTACCCCGCCCTTCGTTCCTGGCTCGTCCCCCCTTCCCAGTTTTTCCAATGGTCTCACCCACTCCGCCCTTCGCGGGTCCACAGCCGCCCCGGAGCAGACGGAGGCGGAGGGCGGCGGGACAATCACGCTCCGCGTTCTGTTCTTCGGGGCGGCGCTCTCCCTCTGGCGGGGACACGGGACAAGGAGGGTGTGGGAGGGGAAGGCACGACGGGGCTGCCCTTCCGTCGCCCATTCTAAATGTTCCTGTCTGGGAAGCTGGACGCAGCCTGCTGGACTAGTCATCTCCCTCCTTGCCCAGGGGTACGGAGAACTGAGACTTTTTCTTCCCAGAGACAGCTGTGCTCTTCGAATCCCTCCTTTCCCAGCCCCACTTCCCCTCAGCCCTTGGAGGCAGGTTTGCTCGGGCGTTTTTCTCGTTCTTTTCTTTCCGAGAGCTGCTTGGTAGAAGGGCCAGCGGCGCCGGACCAGAAGGGGCCTCGGAAGGTTTGCTTTCGTTCTCGATTTTCTTCCGCCTCCACGCTGTTCTTTCTGCGCCGGGCGACTGGCAACAGGAGGCCAAGGATTCCCCCATGAGAACGCCTAGAATGCGGTGGTGTTTTGCTTTGGTTTTCATTTGCATGTTCGTACGTGTAATTTAATTTTTATTGCTTTTCCTTTGAACTATTGACAAATTGCGGGGAAGTATTAACTATCTGCCGGTAAGAGTTCTACACGAGACTCCCTTAATCCAGATGGCTGCCTGCCCTGCCCTCTTCTTTTGCCCACCATGCACAGCCCAGGTGGCCTGACCTTGGAGCCACCCGGCGTTTCTGCAGGAAGGGGTTTGCGGAGTGTAGAGTTAAGATTGTCCAGGAGGTTATTGATTGGAGGCGGACGACACCGTCCTCAGGTTTGACAACAATCATTTTATGTAGATTCTGCCATCTTCACCAGATAGCCACAAATGTGCCCCAATAAAAAGCAAACTGAAAAAGGATCAGTTGTCTCAGTTAAACTAACGCTTGCCAACAGCCACGCTGCCCTTCCCTTTCAATCACTAGGGTGTATACACCCCCCCCCCCATGGTTTACAATCCTTTACTCATCTCCAAGGCTACACACTGTTCTGCCCTCTGTCCACCTCTCTTCTTGCCTAAATTCCGCCTCCCATCTGCCTCCCCACGCTAAGCCTAGTACCTCTTTTCCTCCTCTCCCATTACTTCTCTCCCTCAATGCCAGCCTGCCTATGTTGCCCTCTGTAAACCTGCCGCCTACGGCCACTCCTTTTCATCACCTAGCCTCAAGATGCACTTAATGAATATACCTTGCCCTGCATCGTTTAGAGACATCCCTATGATGATGATGATGATAATTGACGAAATGTAGCTATTGTGACATTCCTCAGCTGTACTGACACCACCGTTTCCCTTGAGAAAATGTCTTTTCCCATTTTCACATTGCTAAACCTAATTTCACTACTAAATTTAGACCCGAGCCCACTGTGCAGCTCCTAGCTAATTATCTGTTTAGATAGCACTTTAACATGGTGTTGATACTCAGTTAAATGTTAAACAACCAAATTTTAATATCACAAGCCCATTTCATTCCCCCAGCCTTTCATTGAAGGTTTCAATAGCCAGAAACAGTAATTTAGCTAACATTTGAAAAGATGCCCCGAAAGCTTAATTTGGTGGCATCATGTACTTGCTACAAAAGCCCTGAGGAATTAGCAGGTTTAGTGCTTTTCAAAAGGATGTTAAGGACCTCTTCTATTTCTACCATATCTAGAAAAACTAGTGACATGCTGTGGTTATGTACTCTTTTGACCTTAAGTGATGACAAAGCATGGACAGTATTGTTAAGTACATAGAATAGGTTCTGACTCCTACTGACCCTATATAGGGTTTCTGAGGAGAGTCTGGTGGGTTTGAACCACCAACCTTGCAGTTAACAGTCCAGTGCTTATCTTACAGTACTACACCAGGACTCCATTGACAGTATAGATGCTGTCAAAGCATTTAAAAGAGTACTGTGCTGGTGTTTTATGTGCATACATCCATTTTGTTCTAATAATAATAATTTGTGTTGATATAACATCAGCCAGAGATGTCAGGGCACACTCAAAATTCTCATGGAAGGTTGTTGTTATGTGCCGTGGAGTCAGTTCCGACTCATAGTGACCCTGTACAGGGTTTCCGAGGTTGTAAATCTTTACCGGAGCAGAAAGCCTCATCTTTCTCCCATGGAACAGCTGGTAGTTTCAAACTGCTGACCTTAAGGTTCGCAGCCCGATTTGTTACCACTACACTACCAGAACTCTTAGCAATTACTATTATCCCTACTTACCAGCCAGAGGATCCTAGGTACAAAGGTTAACTGCTCTAAAAATATTAACAGCCGTATGTGGTGGTTTTCCTGTTGTCCAGTGGAATTACTAACCTCTCATTCCATTTTAGGTAAATTTACAAGGTAACCCAAATCTCTTAGTGTTCAGTCTTAAATTTGCCACAAATAAAAGAAGTTTAGACATACCTCACGCCTTTCTTGTTGGAAGTAGGATAAGCACTAGACTGCTAACCACAATGTCAGTAGTTAACCTGCTAGCCTTTCGTTGGAGACCAAATATAGGGCCACTATGAGTCAGAACCAACTCAACGGCACTTAACAACAACAATAGAAAAGGACATTACATGATATAGCTTGTTTAGCAAGGACCAGAATTACTGTTGATTTTTTAAAAACCAACCTTTAACAGAGTTTTACCAGGTTTTATACCATTTTCAGTTTCCCAATTTTAAAGGTAAGTTTACCTTTTTTGTTTGGGAAACAAACTATTTGAAGGAATGCTCAATTATCGCTTACTTATTAATATTTCTGGCACCACTGAGTACCAAAAATACAAGTGTTTTCACAGGAAAAAAAAATTATCTGAACAAAAAGCAAAATGATCTTAAAGCCAACAGTGGTTTCATTGTTTTAGGTTAAGAATGCTGATAATGAAAAAAACAAAACAAAAAGAATACTGATAGTGTCCATCCCACTTTCTGCCTCATAGACTGCCAATTACCAAGGTTCATTAACCCTTAACTAAAAACAAAGTTTGATTTCTTAACAAAGAAGTAATTATGTACAGTGCTGGGCATTTTACATTTACTCAAATAATCTAAATTGAAGGTTTAAGACTTATTAGAATTTCATAGCTGGCAAACAAAAGAAGTATTTTATAGTAGTGGTAGGACATTACAAACTTTAGCTAATTCCCATTAGATCAGCAGATTTTCATGGCCTGCTGTGTGAATAAGTGTAGCTGTTCCCTATGTGGAACAGATGAGCAATGCTTTGTGGAATGTTTGAACTTGGTACTATCATAGATAATAAGTTGATGTTTGCTCAGCTAGAATCAGAGTCATTTAAAGAACTATGCAAATGTATCAAAAAAAAAAAAATTACAAACCCACAAAAAAATCCACCCACATGTATAATATTTACCAACCTCATTATCAAATGCAGCTATTCCCTACTGAAATTATCTCCTCCAACACTGCTTTCTGTCTCATATTTCCTTTAGGTCTTTACTCAAATTTAACTATCATTGAGACCTCCTGTGACCACCCATCTATTCCCTTAACTTGCTTTATTTTCTACATTTCACCTATCATCAGACATGGTATGTGTTTATTTTCTGTTTTCTTTCCACTAGACTAAAAGTTCCATGAGGATAGAAAAGGGCCAGTTTATTTCTTTCACTGCTGCAACCTCAACACCTAGCATAATACCTGCCATATTGAATGATTAAGTATCTATAGTGACACAAAGTAAGGGAGCCCTGGTGGTATTGTGGGTTAGGCATCGGGGGTGATAACCACAAGGTCAGCAGTTCAGACCCACCAGGCACTCTGCAGAGAAGCATCCTCAGAGGCTGTCTGCTCCAAGTAAAGATTCACAGTGCTCCAAGTAAAGCTCACAGTGTCGCTATGAGCTACAATCAATTCCGTGTTAGTGGGTATTATACCACACTGACCCAGCATACGCAAGTATATGCCTAATAGTGAACAATCTCAACAAAAGAGTATTCATTTTTTTAAGAACATGAGCATATGTCAATTTTTAGTTTACAAATTAGAAGATTATGACTATTGTTTAAGACTCTTGATTTAATTGCTATTAGTTCTGTTTATTAAACTATTATCTCTCATCCTGACAAAATGACTTGGAGAGTAAGAATCAGGACAAAGCTGATACCTATGAAGCAGAGGTCAAATATACCCAATGTACTCCAATTTCACTATTTATGTCTTACAGCACCCATTTCACCCATGGTATTCTTTTTCTGTTGGGTTAAATGATTGATTGGAACAGTCACAGAGAACTTATGGAAACAACATAACTGTAAATAACAGAGAAGGATATAAACAAAAGATATGTATAGAACGAAAATATACAAAGGATGAAGCTTAGGAGGGGTTCCAACACAGGGCTTCAGTGTCTTCAGAGGACCCATTTATGTCACATTTTTATATGATTTTGTGATGCTGAAACTCTACAAGCTCCATATCTGCTTTGCTTTTTGACTTTCTGTTCATTTCTATCATTAGGGGAGTCGCTAGAGAGAGATGGAAAGGCAGAAATATATGAGAAGAGACTTGTACCTTTTCATCTGCTTTCTGCCCATATCAGAATCACCGTATAATTGGCAGGTGGTCCCAGCCTCTTGCTTCTAAGAATCAGACTTATGAGGACTTCTGAGGTACCACCACCAACCAGGCTGTGCCTACAACAAAAAGGTCCAAGCCCCAGCTCTGATCGGAGTACTAATAATTACAGTCTCCCCTTCATTCACAAGCTCTAACAGTGGTAACAGTTCTGTGCAATTAATATCTTTGGGTCACCTCTGTGTTCCCTTTTGCTCTGGAAGTCCCCTCCAATGCCTGTGTAAAAACTACCTACATTTAGTTTCCTTGGTTGCACAGTTAGTATGGCTTCTTTTTTCCTGACAGGATATTAACTAATGCTCTGGGGTTTTTTTAGTAACCATTTCTCAAAATCTTGCCTTTGGTAACAGTTATTTTTCTCAAACTTTTCTAATCACAGAGTCAACATCAGTCTATCAATTAATGTCACTAAGAGCAATAAGGAAAATGAGCATTTTGTACTATTTTGTAGACAATAAACCAAGTTAAGTTAAACAATAGTTGGTATTAAACAAGTAAAGTTGAGACACTGTTGGCATTTTAATCATATTTCCATGCTTTTGTTCTTTGTTAATGTTCCTCATCCTTGTCAGGGTAAAAATATAAATTTTCTCATTTTAAGTCTAAAGCTTTTTTTAGCACTTGAAAATCACTATGGAACTACCAGATAAAATAAAAGTATTTGGGAAAACAAGAATTGATCATCTCTCCCAAATTTATAATGTAAGTAAAACGTAACATTTCACATCTCCACCTAAAACTTAACTAGAAAAATGTGCAACTTTGTATTAGGAGTCCTGGAGTTCAAAGAACACTCTTGATTTAATTATTATTAGAATAAGAACACATTTTGAGAAGCTGATATTCAGGCAGAAAGATCTATGCCTAGACTCCCGGTTAGATGGCAGGATAGGCAGACACACTATATGTACCCTCTACAACAAAAATATGAGACACCAAATAAAACAGACATAGATGACAATTCTGGCACCCTGAACTCCAGAGCAAAGGTTAGAGAAGTCGATGGAATGCTTACTGGGAGGAGAAACCAAGTAGAGATGGCAAGAGTGAGAGACTGATTGGTGAACAAAGGCCAGACAAGGCTCCACCATCTTGTGAGCAACTTTGGTAGTGGAGGGAACCTGGCAGAGCAGATGTGTGCAGGCAACGGAAAAGGTGTAATTTCACCTATTTCCCCATGCTCCCCTGGTGACCAAAATTATGGCCAACTCCCACCCTCATCCATCTACAGTACAGAACCTGCTCTCAGGAAACTCAGAGCCCTGTGGTTGGAAGTCATGCCAGCATCAGGTGAGGGCTGGCTGCACTACTTTGGTGTGCTGTTTTGGTGCCTGGATTCAGGGGGACTCAGCTCCAGACCCACAAAACCCAAAGAGCCACCAGACTAGCATTTAACCAGTCACCCTACCCACCAGCTTCTCTGTGGTCCTAACAGACACAGAATTCAGCTCAATCCAGGGTCCCCATGAACTACTTCTGGATTGAGTTCCCTGAACATAGATAACACCAAGACCAACAGGAACTCTATCTAAGGCCTGAAACTCTCCATCACAGCCCTTCCACAATCACCTCATGAGCTCCTTGAATTGCAGTAACTCCCCAGAGATAACTCTCCTCCAAGTCCAACCCTGCACTGTTTGTTTTTACAAATACAACAACCTCACAGTGCCCCAGAGACAACAAACAATTTTAGCTCACATGAAGAAATGAGAGAATTGCTGAAATGACCAAGAAGAGATTTCTGAGGGGAAAAAAGGTAATAGAATTAATTGGAAAAGAATTCAAAAGAAAGATAATTAGGTACTTTCGAATGATGGATAGATTGAGGAAAGCAAGGAGAACACAATAAAAACTTTAGAAGAATTCAGAAAAGTACTACAAAACAAAATAAATGCAAATTTTGAAACAATACAAAATCTGCAATTAGAAATTCAGATTAATAATAAGATCTCAGAAATGGGCAATACATTAAAAAGGCAAAAGAGTAAATGGAAAGCAAAGGAAGCTCAAATTTGTGAGCTTGAAGATAAATCTCTCTACTAGTATTCTAGAACAATAATCAGAAAAAAAGAATGAAAAAATCTGAAGAAAGCCAAAGTTATGTGGGATGCCATGATGAGGAACAGCTTAATGGGCAATCAGAATTCCAGAACAGGAAGAAACAAGTGCAGAGAAAATTATCAGAGGGTTGCTGGAAGAAAACGTCCCTAACATCATGAAAGACGCAAAGATAAGTGTACAAGAAGCTGAACAAACCTCAAACAGGATAGAGTCCCAAAAGAAAATCAAAACATATCATAATCAGACTTTCCAAAATCAAAAACAAGGAAAATGTTCTTAAGAGCAGTACCTACAAAAGAGAACCAATAAGACTAAGCTCGGATTTCTAAACAGACACCATATGGGCAAGAGGGCAATGGAATGACATATAAAACTTTGAAAGGAAAAGATTGCCAACTAAGAATCATATACCTAGCAAAGCTGTCCCCCAAACACAACAGCAAAATTAGGACATTTCCTGGTAAACAGAAACTAAAAGAATTTGTAATCATACCAACTTTGCGGGGAAAAAAAAACAAACGCTAAAGTGTATTCTTTGGAGCAGCAGACAACCACCTCACAGCATGCCTGAACCTGGAGGATATTATGCTCAGTGAAATTAATCAAAAGGATAAACACTGAAACCAATGTTGTACACAAATTTTTAAAAAATTATTCCCTCCTCTTCCCTTTTGCCTCCGAGACTTGACGAGATCTCGAGAGACTTGGTCTGTTTCTAGGCCAGCGCTGGGCAAGAAAAACCCCATGTTCAGTTCCACCGCAAAGATTGTGAAGCCCAATGGCGAAACACCAGATGAATTCGAGTCTGGTATTTCAAGGAGCTCTGGTAGCGTAGTGGTTACGAATCGGGCTGCGAACCTTAAGGTCAGCGGTTCGAAACTACCAGCCGCTCCGCGG
>NW_006408579.1:16935508-16937829 GCF_000296735.1 Chrysochloris asiatica
CTATATAGGGTTTCCAAGGAGGGACTGGCTAAATATAAGGGCATTAATTTAGCTAATATTTAGGGTCTCAAAAACTCCAGGGAGCAGTTCTACTCTGTCTTATAGGGTCACTATGAGTCAGAATCAAATCAATGGCTGTGGGTTTGGTTAGGGTTTCAGTATCTAGGAAATAAATATTGTCATAGGCTGGATTTTCTAGAGACACAAAACCATTGAAACATTTGTTGTTGCTATGTGCCTTGGAGTCGCTTCCGACTCATAGCGACCCTGTACAGAGTTTCCAAGGCTGTAAATCTTTACAGGAGCAGAAAGCCTCATCTTTCTCCTGCGGAACAACTGGTAGTTTTGAACTGCCAACCTTGAGGTTAGCAGCCCAATTCGTAACCACTATGCTACTAGAACTCCTTATTGAAACATATATGTGTACATATAGAGAGAAGTTTATTATCAAGGAAATAGAGTACAATTGCAGAGCCCCAGGTCCCTAGTGGAAGAGAGAAAGATTTAGTATTTCCCAAGTGTCCATTATATTTGGAACAGGACAAACCCCAAATAAACATCCCTTTGATTGGCTGCTCATAGCCACTCATCATAGAATGAACTGTGCTTGAATTAGGTTTCATCACCAAGTGCTTGTTTTAAGCACATCCTAACTGCTAAACCGCTGGAAATCTTGGCCTAGTCTAATTGGCACAAAACCCTAGCCATTACACTCCACCCTTGTCAACTTGAAACCCATAAACTATATACATAATCTCTAAATACAGTTGTAAAGTCACACTTGCACATAAATTATATAGCTAAAATATGCAAACTAAAAAACACATTTATAGCTTCTTCTTCCTTCTTCTGCCGCTGAGCGGCAGACCCTATATGAGGTTTCCAAGGAGCGCTAGTGAGCTTGAAACGCTGACCTTATGGTTCTAACTAACCTTGCAATATATAACCTGCAGCACCACACCAGGACTCCATTTCCATCTTATAGGTCACAAATGAACAAAGCAAAAATACTTGATGCACTCATGCAAAACAAAACAAACATATATATTTATTTAAATGTCCAAAGAGCACATTCTATAAGCCAGCCTCCTGCCCTTAGGCACACAGCCTTACTCACACCAAGGCCAAAAGTCCATAGCTGCTCTGTCTTTCCATGCCACCACCTCTGCCATCATCTCTGCTGTTGCCTCTTTTCCAGGCAGAGATACCTGCTCCACTCATGCTCTTCCATAATGATGATCCTGGGATCATCGGTTGTTAAAATGAAAGACATCTACTCCCCTTTTAATTATACATCTTCTACAATTACAGTTTTAACAATCACAATTAAACCTAACAATTGCTCACAACTGAAATCATAAAATCTTGTCAGCATCATACCCCATCTCCTGTCACCAGACTCATCTGGAAAAGAGGAAAACTTGTCAGTGGGGATTCTGCTTTGTCAACTCATTGTAAAACAGCACTCTCATGAAAGATTGTAAACCAGCCACTTCATGCTTGTTTAGTCCCCCATCATACTCATTTGTTCAGTTTGTCTTACTGTGGTGGTTTGTATGTTGCTGTGATTCTGGAAGCTATGCCACAGGTATTTTAAATACCAGCAGGATCACCCCTGGTGGATAGGTGTCAGCTGAGCTTTCAGACGAACACAGACTAGGAAGAAAGAGAGATGACTACTTCAGAATATTTATTCACTGAAAACCTTATGAATAGCAGTGGAACACTGTCAACACCAGAATATTGAATATTGAAATATGATGAAAAGCACTAGAATATTGTCAGCTATAGTACCAGAGGTACACCACTCATGTTGTAAGGCACTCAAAATACAACTGGAAAAGAGATGCCTGCCTTCTCAAAGTAGAGTTGACCATGATAACACAAATGGAGTAAAACCTTCGTTACCTTCATTTGCTGATGGGACACAACTCAAAATGAAGAGAAACAGCTGTAAGCAGTCATTAAAAATTGGAACATGGAATGTACGAACTGTAAATCTAGGAAAATTGGAAATTGTCAAAACTGAAATGGAACACATAAACATAGATATTCTAGGCATTAATGAGTTGATATGGACTGGTATTGGCCATTTTGAATCTGACAGTCACATGGTTTACTATAACGGGAATGACGAAGAGGAATGGTGTTGCATTCATCTGGTTTAAAATTAGGAAAGATGTGCACCAGGATTTTATTCTTTCTCCATAGTTACTCAATCTGTATGCTGAGCAAATAATCTGAGAAGCTGGATTATATGATGAAAAACGTGGCATCAGGCTTGGAAGAAGACTCATTAACAAATTGCAACATGCAGATAA
>NW_006408579.1:16938224-16948082 GCF_000296735.1 Chrysochloris asiatica
AGGAAGACCATAGAAGAATTGATGCATTTAAGTTATGGTGTTGGAAGAGAATATTAAAAATACAAGTACCATAGACTGCCAAAAGAACAAACCAATCTGTGTTGGAAGAAGTATAGCCAGAATGCTCCTTGGAAGCAGGATAGCCAGACTTCGTCTCTCATACTTGGGAAATATTGTCAGGAAGGATTAGTCCCTGGAGAAGGATATTATGTTTGGTAAAGTGAAGGGTAGAAGAAAAAGAGGAAGGCCCCTAAAGAGACGGATTGTCACAGTGGCGACAGCAATAGGCTCAGGCTTAGCAACGATTATGAGGTTGGCATGGACCAGACAGTGTTTCATTCTGTTGTGCATAGGATCAGTATGAGTTGGTGCTGACTCGGCGGAACCTAACAACAACTACATTTTTGACAGCCAGTGTCTAAATTGCTGAATTGTCAACCCAGTACACTGAGGAGACAAGCATGTTCGTTGGTCTGAAAAATCTTCCATTCCGGTTAGACTTTTGAGCAATTGCATCCATAAGCAAAAATCCAATTCGTTAAATTGTAGCAATTGACACTTGCTCACAGTATTAAACATTTTTATCTTCACCTGGTCGGGTTCTTGTCAGTTCAGTCCTAGCCTTTCAAGCTAGGTCAAATGGGACCACTTCAAGTTTGGGAGTTTTACATACACATCCCTTTCTTCACATCAGCTAGCCCTTTCACACTCAGCCCTAGACCCCATGGACTAAGTCAGTACCCATGTGCTCAGGAGTGCATACAACTCCCTAAACTTCAGACCAATCTGCCTTCTCTTATCTCCAGGTCAATGGGTGCCAATAGAACATGTCCAAAGTCAAACTGTGTCCTCATTGCTGCAATTTCACACACCCGTAGACCCAGGTGGTCAGAAGCAAGCATACACTTCCCCAGTTCCCTTTAACTTTGAGTCCTAGAACAGTGTTTTCTCTGACTTTCCTTTCCTTGAGTCCTCTAAACTCAAAACACCAAACTGCAAGTTTTTGTCTCTGCTTGAATCTTCAGTTCTCTCAGCAGTTTTGGGTTGGAATGCATGTCTTTTCAAATGCAAATGTACAGACTGAAGTTTCTGGGTGGGGCTCTGGGTTCCAGCTAAAGCCCCAAACTCTAAAAAGGCAGGAAGCAAAAAGCCTATGTTTCCCTGGCAATTCTAATTCCCCCTTTAGCAAATCCAATCAAGTATAGGTTGAAGGCGGGTTTACAAGCTCTCTGAAATCATAATTCCCAACATTCCAATGACCCATGTATGTCTATTTTACAATAGTAGGTGGGAGAAACCAATATCCAAAAGTCAGTCAAGCTTTTAAAAATACTCAAATTCAGTCTGTTCTCCCTTGGACTAACCCTATTCATATGCATATGGCCTTAGGCCTCTGACAGGATGGATTCCAGTAGGTCCTGGCCACAGGTATCTTTTCTATGCAGCATGACTTCAGCTACAGTCAATTCCAGAAGGTACTCTCCCCACTGATGAAACATGTTTATATGATCCACTTTTGTTCTTTCTCTTACAAAACCTCATCATTTCATAGGTATGGAGCCATGTCAGTGAATCCCGCTTCAGCTGCCAACTGCAAAAATCACACGGGGACCATGTCTAACTTCCTCTGACTCCACAAGGGGTCAAAAGGACCAAACTCAAAATCAGGCTAAGGCTGATTTTACGAAGTGGAGGTCAGACATGCCTCCACCTATATCAATGCCTTTAAAATTAGTCAGACTCAAGAACCAATTTAAGAAATTATTATGATGATTTTGTTTCTCTAGAATTCCAGTCTCTCAGTACCACATGTCTTAGGCTGGGTTTTCTAGAAACACAAACAAGTGAGACATATGATGGTGAGTCAAAAATTATCTGCACTCTGGTTACATTTTAAACGCCTGTCCACCACATCCATGGCTGATGACAACATTGAACATGCATGTGAAATGATTCTGTTGTATAGATGAGTGATAGTGGATTATGTACCAAATCATTTGCAAATCAGCCATGGCTCTGCCTATGAAATAATCCATGATAGACTTGGTTTTGAAAAGTTTGGGCAAGACGGGTACTGAAACAACTCATGGAAGAGCAGAAACAAAAGTGTTTAGACATCTTCAAACAAAATTTGGACCTATACTGAAAGGAAACTTTTACTGATGACAAGACATGGATTCATCACTATGCGCCTGAGAGTAAATGACAGAGTATGGAATAGAAACATCTCAATTGTTGATCAAGAAAAAATTCAAAAGTCAACCATCTGTGGAAAATTGATGTTTACAATTTTCTGGGACTCTCAAGGGCCAGTACTGGAACACTATCGTGAAAAAGATTCAACAATCAACAGTGTGCGTTATAGTAAGAATCTCACTGAAGAGCTCAAGCCTAAAATTTGGATTAAATACAGAGGACAGTTTCGCAAGGGCATTGTCATCTTGGCATGATGATGCACTTTCTCACACCTCTGCCCACACTATTGACACTCTGAAAAAACGTGGATTTGAGGTGTTAAAGCATCCTCCCTATAGTCCTGATCTTGCTCTATCTAAGTTTCAACTGTTTGGGCCCATGAAAGTAGCCCTTCAAGGACAAAGATTCACCTATGATTAAGTAACAACAGTAGAGCATTTTTGGCTTAGAGCTTGGCCTAAAAACATTTTTTAATAAGGGAATACGGAAGCATGTTGACAGATAGACTAAGTGTATTGAAAAGCAAGGAGATTGTGTCAAAAAATAATGTATTTGTCTTTTTAAAAAGTTGATGAAAATAAATTGTTCATACAGAGTGTGGATCATTTTTTGACTCACCTCGTATGTATGTATATCTATAGAGAGAAGTTTATTATCAAGGAAATGGCTTACAATTTAGAGTCCCAGGTCCCCAGAATAAGAGAGAGAAAGATTTAGTCTTTCCTGCATGTGATTTATATTAGGAGTAGACCACAGCCCCAAGGAAACATCCTTTTAATTGACTGGCTGCTCAGAGCCCCTCATAGAGTTAACTATACCTGTATTAGTTTTCATCACCATGGGAATAAGCACATCCCAACTGTTAAACCTCTGGAAATCTTGGCCTAATCAAGATGACACAAAACTCTAACCATTACAACTATCTAGACAATGGAGGGAAGCAGGAGGCAAAAGGCACACAATGAAAAAAGGATAAAGAGAATCACTCTAAAGACAGCAATGAGGACAATAAGGGTAGACTCAGAAGGACATGAAAAGAAGAAAGCATGGAGAAGAAGAAGAGGTGACCAAATGAAAGAGGCTGCGATCATGCATTTGATAATTTTATAAACTTGGTAAATTTCATATGTATTTCCATGGTATACTATTCCTTTGACTCTGTGTTTCAGTTAATCAGCTTCATTTCATGCACGGTAGTTCCTTTTACAATATCTATATTCAACAAGTATTTGTTGAATGGTAGGGAGAGAGAGAAGCAAAATAAAGTAGTCTCATGGATAGCTTTTTGCTGTTTTTTTTTTTTTTTAATAAAATTGAATTTTAAAACTCTTGTGTCTGCTTAAAATGAGAAAAATGAGAGTCACGTTTCCCTTTTCCTCCACACAGGTATTTCAAAAGGGGCCCTAGTTGTGCAGTGGTTAACACACCTGACTGCTAACCAAAAGGTTGGCACTTCAAACCTACCAGCCATCCACAGGAGCAAGAGGAGGCAGCCTGCTTCCAAAAAGACTTTCCAGCCATGGAAACCCTATGTTCCACTATTTCCCACAGGATCACTATGAGTTGAAATTGACTCCACAGCTATGGGTTTACTTTTTTAATATTGAAGGTAGGCAACATTCATCAGTGGATGTTCTCTGAATTTATCTATTAAGACATGACAGACTACCAGTATCAGTTGGGTCATTCATGTGGGGTCACCCGGTCAGTGTAGGGATTCTCAAGATGGCCCCAGTCACATCTGAGACCTTGGTGCTAACTATAATCAGGGAGCCTTGGTTCTCCTCTTTGTGGCCTGAACATTCATTAGTGGAGCCTAAGCTTCCTTACATACTGGCTGGTTTCCAAGAGATGGAGGCAGAAATTGTCAGTTTTCAGTCCTCTTAAGGATGCAATGTCATTTCTGCCACATTCTATTACATTGATGGCAAAAGACAATCCACAAAGGCAGCCCAGATTCAAAATAGACTCCACCTCTTGATTGGAGGAGTGGCCATCTTTGGGAACATTCTACTGTTGGCTATTCTCTGGGCACAAGTGTCCTTTCTCCACTCCCAGTTTTCTCCTCCATCTCAGCATCAGTCCAAAGTCTAAGATTTTTTTACCTAAATCACGTCCTCAGATTCGGTTTCTATTGATCTAAGACCTGTGAATTAAGAGGATAAGTCATTTTCCTTCATACACCCAATATGCTATGGTAAAACTGTAATAGGTGCTCCTGTTCAGAAGAGGGAAAAATAGGAAATACTCTTCTGTAGTAATTCTGAATCTAGACAAACACATATCACCAGTTCTCACAGTTTGGGGTCCATGGTTTGGGTTTGGGAGTGTTTCAACAGATTCTGTCTTCATTAATCAGCTGAAGCTTTGTTTCTAATTTATGCTTTTGATATTAATCAAGGGACCCTGATGGTGCTGTAGGTTAGGCTACTAACGGAAAGGTCAGCAGTTCTCCCACCAGTTGCTCCTTGGGAGAAAGACATGGCAGTTGACTTCCATAAAGATTCAAAAACCAAAACCAAGCCAACTAAAATAAACTTGATTCTGACTCATAGTAACGAAGACCATTAATATTTACAGGAGCAGACAGCCTCATCTTTCTGTTACTGACCGACTGGGGAGTTTGAACCGCCGACCTGGCCCTTAGCAGCATAATGGCTAACCCATAGCACCATCCGGACTTCTTTGTTTAAAGATTGTTTTTAAGGGCCATCGAGCTGGTTCTGACTCATAGTGACCCTGTATAGGGTTCCCAAGGAGTAGCTGGTGGGTTTAAACCACCAACCTGCGGTTAGCAGTCCAATGGTTATCCTACAATGCATGCCACATCAGGACTCTAAAGAGAGATCTGAACTTTTGATCATGACACAAAGTTACCTTTAGGCTTTTAGGTGAACTCAATACCCGGGGGATTTCCATTTTATTGTAACTTTGGAACCACACATGATAAGGCAATTCTACTCTGTCCAATAGGGTTCGGATAGGGTTTCCAAGGCTGTACAGAAGCAGAAAGCCTCATCTTTCTCCCATGGTAGTTTTGAACTGGATGACCTGAAGGTTAGCAGACCAACTCGTAACCACTATGCTACCAGAGCTCCTTCAAAACTCTATTAGAATTTTTTTAATCCATTCACATCAGTTTTGCTTTCCATTAACCAGATTCAGCCCATTAGTATCCTTCTTCATCTCCTGGTGTGGCACAATAGGATAATCAATGGACTGCTGACTGCAAGTTTGGTGGTTTAAAGCTAACAACATGTCTCTGCAGTTTATCTCTGCATTTTTTGCTCCCTATGTCCTGGACCACCACCACCACCACCAAATGTTCACATCCTAATCTCCAACATTTGTGATTTTGTGAATGTGTAAGTGGCAAATGCTTATTAAGTTTACTGGTAGTGTTAAAGTTATTACTCAGCTGGTCTTAAAAAAATAAGGAGATTCACCTGGATTATCCAAGTGGGCCCTATGTAATCATGAATCATTGAAAATGGAAGAGGGAAGAAGAAGAGAAGATTTAAAAGGAGATGTGATTAAGGAATACTGGTCAGAGACCTGCCCTGTTGCTGGCTTTGAAAATGGAGGGAAGGGGCAACAACTCAAGGAATGTGACAGCATCTAGAAGACTGAAAAGGCCAGGAAGCAGGTTCTTCCCTAGAGCCTTCAGGAAGGAATGCCGTCCTGTCCATACCTTGATTTTTTTGCCCAGTGACCCATGTTCAATTCTTAACTTGAACAACCGTAAAATGATAGATGTGGGATGTTGTAAGACAATGAGTGTATGGAAATGTTTTACAGCAGTAGTAGAAAGCTTCCAACTTTCTTTTGGGTAACACTACGGATCAACCTTAACAACCCTTATTTACTATTTCTAATAACTCATATCTAATTACCTTCATTCTAAGTTGTTGTTGTTAAGTGACATCAAGTTGGTTCTGACCCATAGTAACTCTGTATAAAGTTTCCAAGGAGCAGCTGTTGAGCTTAAACCACCAACTTTGTGGGTCTAACTGATTTTGCAGTCCAGCGCATTAGCCCACAGCGCCAGACCAGGACTCAAATTCTACTTAGTTGTTGTTATTAAGTGCCGTTGAGTTGGTACTGACTCATAGTGACCCTGTATAGGATTTCTGAGGAGCGGCTAGTGAGCTTGAACCGCCTACCTTGGAGTTTAAAGTGACCTTACAGTCCAGCACATTAACCCACAGTGTCAGAGCAGGACTGTATTCTTGACCAGTCTCATTGCTATTGTCATGAGACCCTTTAGGAACCTTCTTTTATCTGAACAAACATCCCTATATCTTTGCCTTGAAAATCTCTACCTCCTCAAACAAACTGAACAAAATTTCTCTTAAAATTTACTTTTTTTGTATATTGTCTTTCTCTTCACCCAAGCTCTTATGTGTCTATAGTCTAGTTGAAAGGCAGTTGTTGTTGTTAAGTGCCGTTGAGTCGATTCTGCCCTATGGCGACCCTGTGTAGGGTTTCCAAGGAGTAGCTGGTGAGTTTGAACCACCAACCATGCAGTTCAAATGAATTTGCAGTCAAGTGTATTAGCTTACAGTGCCACACCAGGACTCCAGTTCAAGGGTGTTGTTGTTGTTTTTGTTAAGTACTGTGGAGTCTGTTCTGATTCATAGTGACCCTGCACAGGGTTTCCGAGGCTCTTTACAGGAGCAGAAAGCCTCATCTTTCTCCTAGAGAACAGCTGGTAGTTTCGAACTGCCAACCTTGAGATTAGCAGCCCATTTCATAACCACTACGCTACCAGAGCTCCTTTTTTCTGCCAAAATTTATAACTTCATTGGTGTTGTTGTTGTTGTTGTTATGTGCTGTCGAGTCGGTTCCGACCCATAGCGACCCTGTACAGGGTTTCCGAGGGTGTAAATCTTTACGGGAGTAGAATGCCTCATCTTTCTCCCGTGGAGCAGCTGGTAGTTTCGAACCGCTGACCTTAAGGTTCGCAGCCCGATTCGTAACCACTACGCTACCAGAGCTACAAGATCATCAACTTAGAAATTAGTCTGCTATATTTGATCATACATTTAATTAACTCATCTCTAATGTGATGACTGGAATCCTGGTGTGATGCTGTAAGATAAGCATTCAACTGTAATGTCAGTTTGAGCCACAAGGTCAGTGGTTCAAATTCACCAGCTGTCCCTCAGAAACCCTATATAGGGTCACTGTAAGTTGGAACCAACTAGATGACACTTAACAACAACAGTAGTATGATGGCTGGAACTACGGTTACCCTGAGAAGGCCAGAACAAATGGGTTTGTGGGTCTCATACTACCCATGGACCGGACTTCCCCACCTGTTGTCTAGTTAGTGAGTTACCCTTTCTTACCATCCCAACCCTGATAACCTTCAAAGAATGCTTCTTTCTGTGAGTAAATCTTTACTTGATTTTTTTATAGGAGTTTAATATGTATGTACTTTTGTGATTGACTAATTTCACTCAGAATAATGTCCTCCAGGTTAAGAAGTATTTCTCAGGGTTCCGGTTTTGGTGGCACAAAGACAGCCAGGTAGGAAATGTTCTGTGGGGGAGGAATTGAAAACACAGAAAAGCTGCGCTCATGGAACACCACCAGAGTTCTGGATCTAGGATAAGGTACAGGGTGTCGGTTTCTAGCATATGCAAGTGGAAAAATCATGATATAAAGGAAAATACTGTAAGTAAGGAGTCGGGACTCCCTCTGAGGCCACGCTGCCGGGGCAGAGTTCAGAGGGATACAGCCAGACCTGCATAGGGAACCTGTGCTAAAAGTAGTGCAGTGACATTTGCAAAAGGAGGTAAGGGGGATTCTACACATGTTTTCCTCCTCTTCCCTGTCACATCTTCTTTGCCCATCCCAGATGCCTTCAGGTGGGTGTGTGCACACCCCCAAATAAGTCCCCCACTCAGCCCACCGTTCTCCCATGACACAGAGAGAAACAGCTAGACAGCTGCTTATGATGTCAGCCTCAGAGTCCCAGCCCTAAAATTAACTTGTGCAGGACCCTTTACTTCAGCCTATCTAACAAGAAAAAAGCAGGCCCATCAGGCCTGACAGACAAACCATATGAACAATCTGTAAAACCCCAACATAAAAGGATGCAACTATCTTGAGAATTACGCTGTGCACACGCAGATACCTAACTGAACTTCAGAGACAAAAATAATATACAATCTTTCTTGCATTAACATCTCAATATCTATCTACGCACTTCTATGGTGTTAACTAGAGGAGGGGCCTGAGCGAGCAGACACCCCCACCCACTGCTGGAGGCCTCTACGGTGCACACACTGCCTGTGTAGCAAGGCGACTGGAGAGTCAACCACAGTTTTAGTTTTATTTCAGAGTGGTGGTTTTTGTCTCTGCTTTTATATTGCTTCTGCTTTTGGTCCTTTTGATCACATGTTTTTCCTGGAGGTGGGAGCTTTTTCTCCCTATGTTACACAGGAAGAGACAGCAATCATGGCCATATAGCCAAGCTACAAGCATACCCCATAATATTCCACCATTGAGACAAGAACCAATAACAGTTGATAAGCTTTACATGTGGAAAAGGAAACCTATCTGCTGATCATATCCACCAGGAGACACCCAGTAAGCTTAATAACACAACAACAAACATCCATTTAAACATTAAAAAACCCACATAACTAAATGAAATGACAAACAAAACACAACAAAGTATCTCAAAACATGTCCAAAAATAGAAAAGAGTAACTGAGACAAATGAGCTGGACATGGACAAAGGCTCCACAGAAGAGGAAGAGCAGGTTTTGGATTTGCCTGAGAAGGAATTCAGAAGAATGATATGGAAACAAACTCAAATGCTCTATAAAGGGGTGGAGGAAAACAAGAAAGAAGTCAGGAAAGTACTACAAGAGCAATCAAACAAGATTGATATATCATTGAAAACAATTCAAAACCTGCAAAAAGCAGTCCAGATGATTAATAATAAAATATCAGAAATGGAAACGGGGAAACGCTGAAAGGGGAAAGGAGCATAATAGAAGAGATAGAAGTCAGAACTAATGAGCTGTAAGACAAATCTCTCATTACTGCTATGATAGAATAACAAAGAGAAAAAAGGATAAAAAAAATCTGAAGAGAGTCTAAGATTCATTCTGGATAACATGAAGAGGAACAATTTAAGAATTATTGGCGTTTTGGAACAGGAAGAATCAGAGAAGTCCAGATAGGAGATAGTTGAAGGGCTCCTGGAAGAAAATTTCCCTAACATCTTAAAAGATGAGAAAATAAACATTCAAGAAGCCAAACATACCACAGGAAGGATAGACCTCCAAATAAAGTCACCAAGACATATAATAATCAAGATCTCCAAAATCAAAGACAAGGAGAGAATCCTAAAAGCGGACAGGGAAAAGAGAAGCATCACTTACAAAGGCAAGCAAATCAGATTAAACTCTGACTATTCAGCAGAAACCATTCTGGCAAGAAGGCAGCGGGGGAGACATATACAAAACCATAAAAGAAAAAAAAAACTGCCAATCGTCTACCCAGCAAAACTGTCCATCAAATACAATGGTGCAATCAAAACATTCCGGGATAAATAGAATCTAAGAGATTTTGTCAAAACCAAATCAAGCACTTCAAAACACCCTAAAGGGTGTTCTTTGGGTTGAAAACCAACAAGAACAGACA
>NW_006408579.1:16950987-16975720 GCF_000296735.1 Chrysochloris asiatica
TCCCGCGGAGCAGCTGGTAGTTTCGAACTGCTGACCTTAAGGTTCGCAGCCCAATTCGTAACCACTACGCTACCAGAGCTCCTTTTTCCTTGCCTACCATTGTAAAATAAACACTTGAGGAGGGGAGAAAGGAATATCCAGAAACAGCACTACAGAAAGCTTGTAAGGCCGTCTTCAGCCTGTAACTGATTGGAATACCTTAAAGGGGGCTACAAGTTGCCTAGTGAAAGAGGCTTTTTGTGGAGGCTTTACATTGCACAAGACCATAGGTGGAATCCAGAACTCTATTCAGAACTGACTGAGATAGGAAATTTCCACCGGAAAGGACGAGTTGAACAGCTTGGAGCGGCTAGAAGAACAGAAGATACTTCATGAAAGAAAGATCAGCAGGAAAATCTGAAACAATAATGGCAGTCTCATTGATTACTACACAAACAAGTAAGCTGTTTGCCTGGGAGCTATCAAGGCAAGTGGTCGGGACCCCTCAGAGCAAACCCCTTTCCAAGACTGAGACTCAAGGGGAATACATGAGCGGCATGTGGTCTGGCTGGTGACCCAATAAGGGGCCGGGGGGTGGGGCAGGGAAGGGGCAAAAACAGCAATGAAGTTGCGAGCTAAGTCTGACCACATTCAATAGACCCCTGTGAACCCGGTGGAGACCTGGATGACCAGCAGTATGGCAAGACCCAGGGACTCCTGGGCCCAAAGGCAGTGACATGGCCACAGAGGACTAGAGCGGAGAGTGGAGCATCCAGCTGATATGAAGTGAGGGGAGATGCACAAGAACACCCATACTTGCAGATAGTACCCACTTGACCTGGCTTCGGTGGCTGGATGATCAGAACTCAACTAGAAGTAGAAAGAAGAGGGAGGGAAAAAAAAAGAGTAACCTGCTACAATTTGATGAAATTTACTCTGATAGCGTAGTGGTTACGAATCAGGCTGAGAACCGCAAGGTCAGCAGTTCGAAACTACCAGCTGTTCCATGGGAGAAAGATGAGGCTTTCCTCATCTCTCAAAAAAAATAATCAAATACACTGAGTATTACTCATTTCCATTGAATTGATTCCAACCCAAAGTGACCCTACAGAACAAAGTAAAGCCACCCCATAGGGTTTTCAAGGCTGAAATCTTTATGGAAGCAGATTGCCACATCTTTCTTCCTAGAAGCAGCTGGTGGGTTCAAACTACCAGACTATCGGTTAGCAGCAGAATGCCTTAACCAGTGCATTACCAGAGCTCTTTCCACTTTGAGTGTTAGAATTATTAAAATCTAGTTTCAAAAGCAGGAACCCAGCTTTAGGATAAACAGACTGCCAATTGCTTAGGTGTCATCTTGTGCTCTACAGCCTCTGTTGTGGGGCTAAAAAAGCCAAATGATCACAAAGGAGCTGACCTAATGAATAATACTAACTCGGGAGCTCCTAGCCATCTGTTCAGAAGAATCACTTCTATTCCTCTCATGATCAAATAATACTTACCTGTTGTTACTCATTCTTAGAAAATATTTTAGCATAAAAATGTTTGGGTAACTAAATAAATAGGAATTTTCTTTATTGCTATTTTCTATAACTAGATGGTGAAAAACATCAGGATTAGAGGGAATCTGTGCTTTCTAATTTTCTTTGTCCCTTTTCTTCCTCCCCTTAGTAATATCATTAGAATTTCATCTATTTAATTTTTCAAATTTGTCTTTGACCATCTATTTCCTATGTCCATGGTTACTTAAACTGCTGTGAAATATACTAGGTTATTGAAAAATATCTTGACATTCATATTTATGTTTCTAATACAATTTATCCAGAGATACTTACTCTGATTGTCATTTCTGTCAATCTTTATATTTATAACAACATGAGAGAAGTCCCTTCTCTCAAAACTGGCCCTTTAAACCTAATGGTAAAATAACCTTTCAAAATTATTAAATGTTTTGTCTCTGGACCATTTATTTACAATGAATGAAGGAATTATCCACTTGAATAGTACACTAGAAAATAAATGTCATTTATCCAGCAAATTATTATTCTATATCTAAACATGTTCTCTTGGAGAACATGATGGCTCCATACAATAAGCACTGGATTGTTACAGGCCTATTGTTTGAGCCCGCCAGCTGTTCCATGGGAGAAAGATGAGGCTTTCTGCTTCCTCGAAGATTCAAAGCCTTGGAAACTACAGAGGGTCACCAGAACCAATTCCATGGCACTTAACAACACATTCTTTGAGATATGAATTAGGAAGATTGTAGAATTGATGCATTTGAGTTATGATGTTGGAAAGTAGTACAGCCAGAAAACTCCTCAGAAGCCAAATGGCAAGAATTTATCTCTCATAGCTCAGGTTTATTATCTGGAGAGACTAGTCCACAGAGAAGGACATCAGGCTTAGTAAAGTGGAGGATTAGCGAAAAGGAGGAGATCCACACCCCCAACAAGATAGATTAGCAAGGTGGCAACAGCAATGGGTTCCAGCATAATAACAATTGTGAGGGTGGTACAGGATAGGACAGTGTTTTGTTCTGTTGTGCATAGAGTTGCTATGAGCTGGAACCAACTTGACAACTTCTAACAAGTAGAGATGTGGCAATGAACAAGACATGCAGGTTCAATGACTTCTTTTTAGTCACATTAATTTAGGTCCCCTAATATCCACTTTTACATACTTTATGCCTTTCTTTATAGCATTAATAAAATTAAGTAAATAATTATTGCATTGCTTTGTTGTTTTTGTTAAGTGTCGTCGTGTCAGTTCCAACCCATAGTGATCCTATATAGGGTTTCCGAGGAGCAGCTGGCAAGCTTGAACTACTGACCTTTTAGTTCAAATGGATTTGCAGTCTGGAGCATTAACCCACAGAGCCATACCAGGACTCCATATTGTTTAGCAAGGGAGAAAAATAATAAGTGAATAATGATTTGAATAATGATTCACTAAATATTTTTTCCCTTGCTAAACAATGCAATAAGGTGTTAGAAAAGTGTATATGGGAGACCTGAAATAACATGTGAGGAGCCCTGGTGATGCAGTGAATAAGCATTCAGCTGCTAACCAAAAGTTCTGTTGTTCGAACCTACCAGCCGTCCCTCGGGGAAAAAAGATGTGGCAATTTACTTCCAAAAATTCTTGGAAACCCCATGGTGCAACTCTGTTCTGTTCTATGAGTCACCATGAGTCAGAATCAACTGGATTGACTAATACAGAAGAAAGGAGTGTTGTAAGAGCCTAGGAGTTAGAAAGGGAACAGAGAAAGCAGATTCTTAAAGATCATGATATATATTTTGAACTTCACCCTAACAGTAATGGGAAGCATTGAAGGATTTTCTATAGAGGAACAATATGATCAATTTTTTAAGGCATAAGTAATTTGACTATCCAATGATAGTCAAATCATTGAATCAGAGAATGGGCTGATGAGGATGAGAGTAATGTAGACATCAGTTAAGTCAATATATTAATTCAAGCAAGAAATTAGATTCAAAGTGATGAAAATAGAGAGGCTGACAGAGATAAGATAGAATTAATTGGTAGGGTGTAGGGGGCTGATGAATGTTAGGGTAAGAGGGACAAAGTTAGGAACAAGTTTAAGATTTCTAGCAGAAGCACTAGGTAGATAGCTGATGATGCCATTCAATGAGTAAGATAATTTTAGGGAAAATGTCGTAACTTCAAATTTGAGGTGTATGTTGGGCAGACATTTGACTATGCAGGTATAGAACTCATGACATTGGTCTATGCTACAGAAATAAATTTAGAGGTGATCAGCAAACTATTTGTACATGAGGGCTTCAAAAAGTTTGTGGGAAAATCAGGAAAAGGATTGAATTGTACATTGCACCCCACTTCTTACACTGGTGCCACCACTGCTATCTGAAGAACTTAGTTTTCCTGAAACCACTGTCAACACCAAAGAGTCTTTGGACTGTCATATGATGCATAAGCCAGTGCATCTGCTGCCTAGTGGTGGAAACAGGAGCTGTTGTTGTTGTTGTTGTTAGGTGCTGTCGAGTTGGTTCCAACTCACAGGAACCCTGTGCACAAAACAACAAAACTCTGCTTGGTCCTAAGTCATCCTCACAATTGTTAAATTTGAATTCATTACTTCTGTCACTATGCCAATCCATTTTCTTGGGAGTCTTCTTTCTCTTTGAACTCTCCACTTTACCAAACTGGTGCTAGAGTAAAATTAATGCTAAAATTAATGGAAGATAAAAACAAGTATAGACAACTCAAGTCATGTGGCTGTGGAAAAAAAGTGATAGAAAAATAAATGGAGAGCAACGTAGTGCCTACGGTTTTTTTCAAAATTAGAAGGATCTCTTGCATAGGGGAAGAAGCTCTGGTAGCATAGCAGGTTACAAGTTGGGTTGCTAATCACACGGTCAGCAGTTTGAATCTACCAGTTGCTCCATAGGAGAAAGATAAGGCTTTCTGCTCCCATAAAGATTTATAGCCTTAGTAACCCTATACAAGGTCGCTATGTATCAGAACCGCCTTCAGGACACAAAAACACCATCACCACCATTGCATATTGGAGGAGTCCTGATGTAGCACTGTAGGATAAACACTAGACTGCTAACCTCAAAATCAGCAGTTCAAACCCACCAGCCACTCTGTGGAAACTCTATACCGGGTCACTGTGTATTGGAACTGTCTGGATGGCACTTAACAACAACAATAACATTACATAGGACAAAGAGCTCTGGTAACAACAGCAGTTAAAAGCACAGCTGTTAACTGAAAGGTTAGCAGTTCGAATCCACAAGAAACTCTATGGGAGAAAGATGTAGCAGTCAGTGTCCATGAAGATTTCAGCCTTGAAAACAGGCTACTCAGTTTTATTGTTGTTGTTGTTAAGTGCCGTCGAGTCGTTTTCGACCCATAGCGACCCTGTACAGGGTTTCCAAGGCTGTAAATCTTTACGGGAGCAGAACGCCTCATCTTTCTCCCGCACTCAGTTTTATAGGGTCACTATAAATCTGAATTAATTAGACAACAGTGGATTTATGGATAGGGAAAACGTGATTATATTAAGAAGTTAGAAAATAATTAAAATGTTAACATTATCTAAGAAATCAAAAATTTTACTATTATTACTGCTGTTGAACATTTTCTATGGATACTAAATAAAGAAAATACACAAGATAAATACTTTAGAAGTTTAAATATTAGAAAGGAAAAAATTAAATTATCACTATTTGCAGATAATGAAATTGTAAACCTGAAAACCCATAAAAATTAATTAAAAATCTAAAACATCAGATAATTCAATAAGGTAACTGGCTACAAAACTAATATATAGAAATTAGAAGTCTTCATATATTGAAATAACCACAAGTTAATAGAGTTAATATATGACTCACTTATAATAACAATAAAAATTATTAAATACTTAGAAATGTTCTTAAGAAATGTGAAAAAACTTTAAAGACAGAAGCCATAAGAATGGTAGTGAAAATTACATTTTTCTCATAATCTTATAATAGATAATGTCTTTATAAGTATTTCACAAAAGCCAGAAGACACAAAAGAAGAATTTTAACAAATTTTTCTGTCAACAATCTTGTACATGACTATATATATATAACAATTCATATTGCAAAAAACTATCTTCACATATAAATGTTGTTGTTATTTTGTTATTTTTATGCCGTGGAGTCGGTTCTGACTCATAGCAACCCTACACAGGGTTTCTGAGGCTGTAAATCTTTACGGGAGCAGACCGCCTCATCTTTCTCCCGCGGAACCGCTAGTAGTTTCGAACTGCTGACCTCGCGGCTAGCAGCCCGATTCATAACCACTACGCTATCAGAGCTATAAATATCTCCCATAAATCAATTGAAAACAACAACAACAACAAAAAGCTCACAACAGCATGATGGAAATATAGTAAAGAATATAGTAAAGAAACAGCTCAAATAAAAGAAATTGCAAATGATTTTTTTCCACTTTATTTTTTTTTTTACAATCCCCTCCCTCCCTTTGTTTCCTTGTTTACAGCTTACATTTCACAAATGAAAAAAGCAAAAATATTTGATGTACACTTACAAAACAAAAAATTTATATTCATTTAAATGTCCAAAGGGCACATTCTTCCAGCCAGCTTCCAGCTCACAAGCACACAGCCTTTCTCAGCCCATAGGCCTGGGGGCCCACAAATGCTCTATTTCTCCATACCACTGCCTCTGCCACTGTCCCTGCTGTTGCTGCTTTTCTAGGTAGGGATCTCACACTCCACTCATATTCTTCTTTCTTAATAGTCCTAAGGATCATCTGTTCCTCTAATGGCAGCTTAACTACTTATATACACACATCTTCTGCAATTACAGTTGTGACAATTGCAATTCATACTGCTGACAATTATTCATAATTGAGTCATAAAATCCTATCACCATCATTCCCCATCTCCTTTCACCAGATCCATCTGTAAAACACGGAAACTATTCAATGGGGATTCTACCTTATTCCCCTCATTCTGAAACTAAGCACACTCATGAAAGCCATTAAGCCAGCCACTTCATTCCTTCATGTTGTTGTTAAGTACCATGGAATTGGTTCCAACTCATAGCGACCCTGTATAAGGTTTCTGAGGAGCAGCCGGTGGGTTTGAACTGCCAACCTTGTGGTTCACAGTCCAGGGCTGATATCACAGCACCATAATGGGAGTCCTCATTTCTTTATAGCTGCCCCCCATTTCTGATAGCCAATGTCTAAATTTCTCCTATCAACTCAGTACATTGAGGAAATAAGATTGTACAAATAACTTAAATATTTGACAAGATATTCAATGTATAAGAGACATGCTATATTGTCCTGAGAATGTAAGGAGTACAAAAAAGGACAGAGTTTGAAAACAGAAGTTTGAAATAATCATTGTGAAGTATAGGAGAGTAACCTGGCCATAGGAATGTAGTAGAATACCAAGATGATGTTGAGGACCAAGTAGAGATCCAAACTGGTTCCTACCTGCTCAGTTGTCTGATATGTCTCCATCAATTCTTAGCTGTCTGAACACAGGGACAGCGAAGTAAAATGACAGGGGTGAGTCTAAGAGCTTAATACTGAAAGTGAGATGTTTTAACTTTTTATTTTTTTTAATTTTTGCTAATTTTAATATCCAAAGGCCAGATGACCTTTCTCAAGTTAAAGGACACCCTAAGAATAGATGTTTAAAGATGTCAGGAAATGCCACCCTGGTAGAAAAAAGGACCATTTTACTGTTTGCCATCATCTGTCACATACAGACAAAAACAAATTTACCAAGATTCACTTACACAGAAGCAACACAAATTCCACTGGATTTTTAAATTTTATTTTAGATCTCAGACAAAATATAAGATGCTGTCTAGTTAAAGCATCTATAAAAACTATAAACAAGTTGTCAGCTTAGTGAAAATACTTTTTTACTTATTACTCATGTTAAACCCAATGAAATATGAATCTGTTTTGAGAGGTTTTACAAAAGAATTTACAAAAGGATATACCTTAAGCTGAATATGTTCTTACTATTCTACCACTTAGCCAAACTTGCTGTTGTTAAGTGCCCTTGAGTCACTTCTGATGTATTGTTGTTGTTGTTGTTAAGTGTCATTGAGTCAGTTACGACCCATAGAGACCCTGTAGAGGGTTTCCAAGGAGCGATTGGTGAGCTTGAACTGCCAACCTTGCAGTTCAAATGGAATGGCTTTGCAATCTGGCGCATTAACCTACAGTGCCACACCAGAACTCGATGTTTAGTGACCCTGTATAGGGTTTTTGAGGCAGAAAGTCTTTATGGAAGCAGAAAGCCTCATCTTTCTCCCACAAGAATTATATCATGAATCATGTTGATTTGTAATTATTGAAATTATTACAAAAATAAATTATTATTTACAGAAAGGCTATATTATTTTAACTGCTAAAAACTGAACAGCATAAAAGTGATGCAATATTAATTATTTAAAGTTTTTTCACTTTTTTTGTTGTTGTTGTGGTTGTTGTTGGTGGTTAAGTGTAGTAGAGTCGGTTCCGACCCATAGCGACCCTGTATAGGGTTTCCGAGGCTGTAAATCTTTACGGGAGCAGAAAGCCTCATCTTCCTCCCGTGGAACAGCTGGTAGTTTCGAACTGCTGACCTTAAGGTTCACAGCCCGATTCGTAACCACTACGCTACCAGAACTCCTTTGTTAGGTGCCATAAAGTCAGTTCCAACTCATAGCAACTCTACACACAACAGAATAAAATACTGCCTTGTCCTGCACTATCCTCACAATTGTTGTTAAGTTTGAGCCCATTATCAATCTATCTGTTGGGCATCTTTCTCTTTTTTGCTCACCCTGTACTTTTCCAAGCATGATGTCCTTTCTAGGGATTGATCCCATCTGATAATATGTCCATAGTACAAGAGATGAAGTCTTGCCATCCTCACTTCTAAGGAGCATTCTGGCTGTATTTCAAGATAGATTTGTTTGTTCTTCTGAGAGTCCATGGTACTTTAATTATTTTTCACCAACACCATAATTCAAGTGCATTGATTTTTCTATAGTCTTCCTTATTCACTGTCCAACTTTCACAAACCTATGAGGCAATTGAAAATACTATGGCTTCAGTCAGGCACACCTTAGTCCTCAAAGTGACATCTTTAGTCCTCAAAGTGACATCTTTGATCTTTAACGCTCTAAAGAGACCTTTTGCAGAAGATTTACCTAATATAGTATGCCTTTTTGTTTATTGACTGCAGCTTCAATGAATGTTGATTATGAATCCAAGCAAAATGATGTCTTTGACAACTTTAATTTTTATCCATCTATCATGATGTTAAGGAGCTCTGGTAGCGTAGTGGGTACGAATTAGGCTGTGAACCTGAAGGTCAGCAGCTCGAAACTACCAGCAGCTCCGCAGGAGAAAGATGAGGCTTTCTCCTCCCGTAAAGATTTATAGCCTCGGAAACCTTGTACAGGGTCGCTATGGGTCGGAACCGACTCAACGGCACTTAACAACAACAACATCATGATGTTATTAATAAATAACCAATAAATCTAGATGTGAGGAATTGTATTTTCTTTATATTGAGGTGCAATCCCTACTCAAGGCTTTGATCTTCATTACTATTTCAAGTTCTCTTTGCTTCAACAAGCAAGGTTGTGTCATCTGCTGTATTACAGATTGTTAATGAGTCTTCTTCCAATCCTGATGCCATGTTCTTCTTCATATAATCTAGCTTCTCAGATTACTTTATTAGCATATAGATTGAATATCTATGGTAAAAGGATGCAGCTGTGGCACACATCTTTCCTGATTTTAAACCATTCATTATCTCCCTCCCCATGAGCACAATTAAGTGCTCTAGAATTCTCTTTCTTCACAATGTTATATATAGTTGGTTATAATTCACATAGTAGTATGCCTTTGGATACTAAATAAGGCACAAGTAAACATATGGAGTCTTGGTGAGGCACTGGACTGCAAGGTCAGTTTACACCACAAAGTTGGTGGTTCAAACTCACTAATTGCTCCTTGGAAACCCTATACAGAATCATTATGAGTCAGAACCAACTCTACGGCACTTAACAACAATAACAAAACATCTTTCTGATATTTTCAGCTTTCAGCCAAGTTCCATCTGATATCAGTCAGCTCGATATCCCCAGTTCCACATCTTGTTTTGAATTTGGCTTGATTTTCTTACAGCTCCTTGTCAATATATGGCTGCAACCATTTTTGAAAGATCGTCAGCAAAATTTTACTTTGTATGTAATATTAATGGTATTGCCTGATGATTCCTGCATTCTGTTGGATCACTTATCTTTGGAATGGGTACAAATATGGATCTCCTCCAATTAGTTGCTCAGGTAGCTGTCATCCAAATTTCTTGGTATAGACGAGTGTCTCTAGCACTACAACAATTTATTGAAAGATTTCAATTTGTATCCAATCAATTCCTGAAGCCTTGTTTTTGCCAATGATTTTAGTGCAGCTTAGACATCTTAATCACATGCTACTTCTTGAAATGGTTGAATGTTGATCAATCCTTTTTAGTAGGGTGACTCTGTGTATCCCTTCCAAGTTCTTTTGATGTTTCATGCACCACTCAGCATTTTGCACGTAGAATCCTTCAATATTGAAACCAAGGCTTGAATTTTTTCTTTAGCTCCTTTAGTTTGAGAAATGCTGAGTGTGTTTTTCCATTTTGTTTTTTAACTCTGGGTCTTTGCACATTTCATTACTTGATTTTGTCTTCTTGAGCTGCAATTAAAATTTTTCTCTTTGCTCTTTTATTTCTTCCAGTTGTTTTAACTTCTCTACATTCAAGAGCAAGTTTCAATCTTTCTTCTGACATCCATTTTGGACTTTTTTTCCTTTCTTGTCTTTCTTCCTATATGATGTTCTCGATGCCATTCCACAACTCTCTGGTCTTCAATTTAAATTCACTAGCCAACTCCTCAGAAACTCTATACAGGGTCAATAACATAGGAAGGGAAGTTGTAAAATTTCCATATCATAAGCCAAAATAAGGCCAGGGGCAGGCTGTGGAACAGATTATCAATTGCTTATATTCCAGTTTAGGCTGAAGCTAAAGAAAAGTGAAACAAGTCTAGGAGAGCCAAGGTATTATCTTGAGCATGTTGTTGTTGTTGTTATGTGCCGTGGAGTTGGTTCCAACTCATAGTGACCCTACACAGGGTTTCCGAGGCTGTAAATCTTTACGGGAGCAGACCACCTCATCTTTCTCCTGCGGAACCGCTGGTAGTTTTGAACTGCTGACCTTGTGGCTCGCAGCCTGATTTGTAACCATTACGCTACCAGAGCTTGAGCATAGCTAACCTGAATTTAGAAACCATCTCAATAACAGATTTGATGCATTAGACACCAATGACTGAAGACTAGAAGAGCTGTGGGATGACATCAAGAGCATCATACAGGAAGAAAGCAAAGGTCATTAAAAGGACAGGAAAGAAAGGAAAGGCAAGAATGACTGTCAGAAGAGACTCTGAACTTGCTCTCCAGTGTACAGATGCAAAAGCTAATAGAAGAAATGAGCTGAACAGAAAATTTCAAAGGACAGCTAAAGAAGACAAAGTCAAGTACTACAATGAAATGTTCAGAAACCTAAAGTTATAAAACCCAAAGATAATAGCATGTTTAGCATTTCTCAAGCTGAAAGAACTGTAGAAAAAATTCAAGCTTTGACTTGCAATAATACTTAAGTACTCCATGTGCAAAATATTGAATGATGCAGAAAGTGTCAAAAGAAGATGGAAAGTATACACAGAGTCACTATAAAAAAGAAATGGTTACTGTTCAATCATTTCAAAAGGTATCATTTCATCAAGAACTGATGGTGCTGAAGGAAGAACTCCAAGCTTCACTGAGGTATTGGCAAAAAGAAGGCTCCAGGAATTGATGATTACAAATTGAAATCTTTCCCAAAACTGGTGAGACATCGAAGGCACTCACTCATCTATGCCAAGAAAATTAGAAAACAACTACCTTGCCAATGGATTAGAAGAGATCAATAACTGTCACCATTCCAAAGAGAGGTGACCCAATGGAATGCAGAAATCATAGAATAATAATTAAAAAGTGGCTACAATAGTACATTGACAGGAAACTGCTAGAAACTCAAGTCAGATTCAGAAAAGGACATGGAACTAGGGATATCATTGCTGATGCCAGATGGATCTTGGTTGAGAGCAGACAGATATTTACTTGTGCTTCATAGACTTTTGACTGTGTGGATAATGGCAAGCTATGGATAATATTGTGAAGATTGGTTATTCTAGAACACTTGATTGTGCTCATGAGGACTCTGTATGCAAACTAACAGGCTGTCATTCGAACAAAACTAGGGGATACTGACTGGTTTAAAGTCAGGAAAAGGTGTGCACCTGGGCTGTCTTCTTTCACTATACTTATTAAATCTGTATGCTGAATAAATAATCTGTGAAGCTGGATTATATGAAGAAAAACTTTGCATCAAGATTGAAGGAAGATTCATTAATAACCTGTGATATGTATATGGTACAATCTTCTTGCTGAAAGCCAAGAGGACTTAAAACACTTACTGATAAAATCAGCAAGTATTTTAATTCAGTATGGATTGCACTCCAAAGTAAAGGAATCAAAAATTCTCACTACTGGAGCAATAAATAATATCATGATAAATGGAGAAAAGACTAAAGTTGTGAAAGACTCATTGTGCTTGGATCCACCATCAACACTCATGGAAGCTGCAGTCAATAAATCAAATGACATACTGAATTAGGCAAATCTGTTGCACAAGATCTTTTAAAAGTGTTCAAGTGCAAAGACATCAAGTTGAGGACTAAGATGTGCCTGACCCAACCCATACACATGTATGACTCTCATACACACGTGAAACTTGAACAAGGAATAAGGAAGACTGTAGAAGAATTAGTTGATACATTTGAGTTATGGTGTTGGAGAAGAATATTCAAAGTATCATGTATCAAAGTTTCATGGACTGTCAGAAAAACTAGCAAATTAGTACCGGAAGAAGTATAGCTGGAATGCTCTTTTAGAAGCCAGAATGGCAAGACTTTGTCTCTCATACTTCAGATATATTATCAGGAGGGATCAATCCCTGGTGCAGGACATTATGCTACATACAATGGAGGGTCAGCTCTTTTACTTCCTCATCCTGAAAAGGTTTTTTGTTTTATTGCAAATCTACTTGTAGAGAACTTTCCACAATTCTTACTTCAATTTTTATATTTTTGGAGTTACTTCCTTGACAATGCCCAAGCATGGACTCTCATTGTTGTTGTTATTAAGTGCCATGGAGTTGATTCTTACATAAAAAGACCTTGTACAGGGTTTTCAGAAAATAGGCTGGTGGGTTTGGACCACTGATCTTGCGGTTAGCAGTTCAGTGTTTATCTGTGGCACCATACCAGGACTCCATTGTTGTTGCCATTTTTGTTAAGCACTATGGAGTTGGTTTTCACTCATAACAACCTTGTTTTTCTGAGCAACGGCTTTGATTTCTGAGCAGCGGCTGGTGGACTGAATTGCTGATTTTTCAGTTAGCTGTTAGTGCACCAAACCAATACTCCAGTACTTCCTTGCTGTTGTTTTTCTTAAGTACATTGTTAAGTGCTATTGACAAGGTTCCAACTCATAGTATCCAAGGAGCGATTAGTGAGTTTGAACCCTGACCTTATGTTTTAAATTGACCTTGCAGTCTAGTACTTTTCTCACAGCACCATACCAGGACTCCCTAAGTACCGTCTAGTCCTTTCCAACTCACATCTACGCCATATAAGATTTCCCAGGAGTGTCTGGACTCCACTATTCATCTTTAAATACAAACAATAAAAAGGTTGGGTTTTTTTTGTCAGAACAGTCACTGCAATAGGTATTTTTCTTGTGCTTAGCTGTTATGCTTAGTGTACTGGACTGCAAAGTCAATTTGAATCACAAGGTCAGTGGTTGAAGCTCACCAGCTGCTCCTTGGAATCCCTATACAGGGTCTCTATGGGTTGGAACCAATTCAACAGCACTTACAACAAAAACAACAAGCCTAGTTTGAAGAATCTTTTGTATTTAAACCGTAGCATAGTGGTTATGAGTTGGGCTGCTAACTTCAATGTCAGCAGTTCGAAACTACCAGCCATTGTGTGGCAGAAAGTGAGGCTTTCTGCTCTTGTAAAGATTTATAGTCTCAGAAACCCTACACCGGGTTGCTGCGAGTTGGAACCAATTCCAGAGCACACCACCACACACAACCACCACTCTTAAAATAAGGAATACCTTAGAAGGATTGATGCATTTGAATTATGGTATTGAAGAAGAGCATTAAAAGAACTATGAACTGCCAGAAGTTCAACAAAAAAAATTATTTTGGAAGAAGAACAGCTATAATGCTCCTTAAAAGCCAGGATAGTGACACTTCATCTCTCACACTTCAGGTATGTTATCAGGAAAAACCATGTTATTTTCTGGAGAAGACTATCACACTTTTTAAAGTGAAGGACTGAGAAAGAAGAGGAAGACCTTCCAATTAGTTGGATTGACATAGTAGCATCAGCAGTGGGTTCAAGTGTAACAATTGTGAGGATGGTGAAGGACCAAGAAGTGTTTCATTCTGTTTTCCATAGGGTTGTAGGAGTTGGAACCAATTTGATAACACCTAATAACAACAATTCTTAAAATAGTTACTCTTCAATGATCAGCCAAGAGTTCTGTATATATTTAAGTAGAGAAATATAAATTGTGCTAATCATAATACCAACATCTCTTGGCTTTCCATATATGCTCAATGGAAATTGCCCACTGCATTAAATAGGATCTGTACTTGAGAAGAATTATAAAAGCAAGGAGCATTTTGCATTAAAATGATATATCATCAGTAAGTAAATAACAGCAAAGTATCACATTGAAAAGATATACTGTGTCATATCGCCATGGTATTACAAAGATAATGCTATTAATAAAATAAAAATAGAAGCTAGAAAAATGTAAAGATATTTTATTCTTATGTTTCTGACTGCAATAGGGCCATTGTAATTTTTGAATCAGAGAATATTTAACTCTAAAAAGGTTTAATCTTTCTCTCCTATTTTATACACAAGAAAACTTAGGTTTCAATTCATTAGCAAGCTCAAAGCTACATAGTTTTGATAAATGTTTTCGTGTGGTGGCTTGCATGTTGCTATGATGCTACAACCTATACTGCTGGTATTTAAAACATAAGCAGGGTCATCCATGGTGGACAGGTTCCTGTGGATCTTTCAGACTGAGACAGACTCGCAAGAAGGAGAGACAGACTACTTCTAAATGTTTAGCCACTGAAAACTTTATGAATAGCAGAAGGACATTGCCAGATATAGTGTCGGAAGATGAAAACATTATGAATAGCAGTAGAACACTGTCAGATATATTGCTTGATGATGAACACCTCAGGTTAGAAGGCACTCAAAATATGACTGGGGAAGATTTGCCTCCTCAAAGTAGAGCTGACCTTAATGACATGAATGGAGCAAAGCTTTTAGCATCTTACTTGCCTAATGGGCACATCTCAAAATGAAGGGAACAGCTACAAGCATTCATTTATTGTTATTGTTGTTAAGTGCCATCGAGTCAGTTCCGACTCATAGCTACCCTATATAGGGTTTCCAAGGAACAGCTGGTGAGTTTGAACACCTGACCTTGTGGTTCAAATCGACTACTAGTAATTGGAAAATGGAATGTATGAAGTATGAATCTGGGAAAATTGGACATTGTAAAAAATTAAATTGAACACATAAAGACCAATATCCTAGGCATTGTTGTTGTTAAGTGCTATTGAGTAGGTTCCAACTCATAGGGGTCCAATATAGATTTTCTGAGAAGTGGCTGGTGGTTAGCAGTCCATTGCTTATCCTACAGCGCCATGCCAAGACTCTCTCCTAGATTTAGTTACCTGAAATGGACTGGTATTGACAATTTTGAATCAGACTTAATATATCAGGAATGGCATATCATTCATCTTCCAAAAGGACTATTCAAGATCTATTTTGGAAACCTTATGGGGCAGTCCTATTTTTTCCTGTATGGTAGCTATGAGTTGGAATTGGCTTGATGGAAGGAGGTTTTGTTTGTTTTTCTTTCATGGAACTAGAAAATATAAATTAACTGGGTAAATATGGTTTCAAACCAAGAAAAATGAATACCTCTACTTAGTTGTATATGTTCGTGCCATTCTAATATATTTATTTTGCAAATATGTAGACGTGCTAAGACTATTTTTCTATTAGAAAATATATATATAAGCAATTTACCCAAAATATCTAGAACCATTCTCAAATATTTTCCAGATATTCATATTTGTTACTCTCTCAAAAAAAACCTTCTTTGATCCTCTTGTCTAAATTAGGTATGCCTACTCATTTCCTCACATAGTAATTATGAATTTTATTTAATGTCTATCCATCCCTCAAAAATACAATCTCATTAAGATATAAATCTTGTTGACTATCTATCTGTCTACTCATCAATTCATCCATGTATTCACCCATTGAATCTATCTTAATACATAGATGCATTCAGTAGTATTTGTTAAATGAATGAATGGATGAATGAATGAAAGTAAGAAACAGATAATGATTTTATTAAGTATATTCTATATTTATTCCTTCCACAAAATCAGAGGTAGAAAAAAGGTAGGAAGACAATGAAATAACAAACAGTGCATTGGGATTTTCCTTTATTTTCAAATTTCAGATCTCAAACCTGATAATCTGGTCCAGAGAAGATAATGTCAAGTAGTTCTTGAAAATCCAGTTTAATTGTATAGTGCTTGTGGCAATGATAAAAGCACCCTTTTGCCTATTTGGGCAAACAATAAAGGTTTGGAGGTAAATGATAAACAAGAAGCAAAACAGTCAAAAACATCTGGGAATCAGTGAAGGAGTGAATACTAATTCCCCCCTTCATGTCCTTCTCTGCACGCAACTCCTTTTGTCTTCCCTGGTGGGGACAGAGGCACATTTCACCTCATACAAAGCACTCCCCAAAGAAAAGTGATGCTGCCAACTATGAAACTGATTGCTGTTTTTGAAGTTCCTCAATAGCTTGCTTTGGTAGCCATGGTTATTGTCTTGAAACATGAAAACTAAGGGTATTTGGAGCACCATTTTTTTCTTCTTCTTCCCTCTTATAGTGTATTGTGTGAGTGTGTGTTGAGGATTGTGGAGTCAATAGAATTGGTAATTTTTTTTTCCAATTTGATTTCTGATTGTACAAACCATAACTCTGAATTGCTCTCCTAGGTTTGTAAAATAAGCAATTTTGGATGTGCTAAGCGTAGTGGTTATGAATTGGGCTGAGAACCTCAAGGTCAGCAGTTCGAAACTACCAGCTGCTCCACGGGAGAAAGATGAGGCGGTCTGCTCCCGTAAAGATTTACAACCTCGGAAACCCTGTACAGGGTTGCTATGAATCGGAACTGACTCCACGGCACATAACAACAACAACAATAATCATTTATGAGATCCTGGTGTGGCACTGTAGGGTAATGCACTAGATTGCAAGGTCAATTTGAACTGCAAACGTTGGCAGTTCAAATTCATCAGTGGCTCCTCAGAAAACTATACTGGGTTGTCTTGTGTCAGAACGGACTCGACAGCACTTAACAAATAAAGAATAGTTTCTAGATAGTCAAGGATTGCAACTCCATTTTTTTTTTTTTTTCATTAGGATACTGGGTTTTTTGCTATACTGTACAAATATTATAGTAATAGGTACTTGAAGAATATTTTTGTTTCTAAGAATTCTTTGGCTCACAGGATAACTAGGAAGGTACGTGTACCCAAAGGCCTCACAAGGTAAGACAGTCTGCAGATTAGTGTCACAAATCTTTACAATTTACATAAGTACACACAGAAGTTAAAGCCAGAAGCCAGGAACTGCCTGTTGACCAGAGGAGAGCAATTCCTCTGGCATTTTGTTTTTTCTTAAAATTGAAGAATGTATTGAAAAGGATCCTCCCCTGTATGGTGAGGAATAGAAGTCATGGCATGTAGGAAGGTACAAATTAAAGAGTAATATATAGAGCTTCTCAATGCTTCCCCTAGATCTGACATGGGATGAAGGAAAATGAAATCTTATCATTCCAATTGAGAGCAGTAAGACAGTTTAAAGAAGCTATTTAATTTGTATAAATAAAATTCATCAAAAACTATGCTCATATGAAGCAGAAATGATTGCTTTAACAGCTATTTACAGCCTGAATACTCTGAAAACAAGTGGAACTTTAAAACTGGGCATTCATGCAGTGTATGTATTTTGTTAACTGAAAACTCTGGTGAAGTAGTTCGGTGGAAGATAAAAAGTGGAACGCTAGTCTACCTGCAAAACCTGACACATCGTCAGAAGCACTTGGTGTTTGCAGTGATACACATGATGATCCTAAAAAGTTACTTTTCAGAGCAACCAGAGCTTAACTTCTATAAACAGACTGAATTAAATATAGTCTACCTCCCTGTTTGCTTTACATTAAAGGGAAAGGGGGGAAATGAACTCAAATACCACCTTTTTCTTCTCTCTCTCACACACCTATATGTAGTTCATTCACTGATAAGAGTCTTAGCATTTGAAGGGAATATAGAGATCATTGCTGGTGGGGATGCAAAGTTGTATAGCTACTGTGGAAAACAATTTGGCAGATGTTAAAAAAGTTAAACATAGAATTATCATATGACACAGCAATTTCACTGCTAGGTATAAGAGACCTGAAAGCAGCAAAAAGAATATGAACCTGTACATCAATGTTCACTGCAGTACTATTCACAATAGCAAAAATGGGGAAACAACTTAAGCATCCCTCAATGGATGAATGGATAAACAAACATAATACATATAAATAATAGAATACTACCTACCATAAAAATAAAGTAAATCCTGATGCATGCAATACCGTGAATGAACTTTGAAAACCCTATGCTCAGTGAAATAAATCAAGCACAAAAGGACAAATAATACATTATCTTCTATGAAATAACAATACAGATCAAATATTACCAGAGGGAGGAGGGAAAGTCATTGTTCAGGAGCAGTATATTTTTGGTTTCGGTTGTGGGAAATTTGGCAGTAATTATGGGTGATGGTTGTACAACATGATTAATGTAATTGATATTACTTAAGTTCACACTTGAAAAAACATCTAATTGGTAAATGTAATGTTATATATACCTTTAAATTTTTTTCATAAAAAAATATAAGTAAAAAATTGCTTTAAAAGTTTATTAAAAATGAATTATGAAATAACCCCTCCCCCCAAATTGCAGCATCAAATACTGTTTGCAGCCTACCTGCCTGCCTTTCAGATTTGGATTTACCATCGTCCATCTCGTAAAATCACGAACCAACTCCTTCAAATAAATCAATCTCTTCTTTTCTTTTTTCTAGACATTTCATAGTGGTTTTATTTCTCTCTGGAGAATCCTGACTAATAGAATGACTAAATCCATCTTTTCCCTTTTTGATTTAATTCTGTTAACTATGTGAAAATTGTACATATCTCAAAATCAAGACTATTTGAAAAGTCATAGTCACAGATTTCTTGCTTCCGTTCCTGTCCATTCCAGCCCATTTCATCTCTCTCTTTAGTTTCACTAGTTTAGGGTTTACTTTTCATTAGTTCTTTTTGAAAATATAAACAATTGTATGCATTGTTAAATGCCATCAAGTCAGTTTTGACTCATAATGATTCTGTATAGTGTTTCTGAGGAGCAGCTAGTGGATTTGAACCACCAGCCTTGTGGTTAGCAGTCTTGTATTTGTCCTACACTGCCACACTGTGAATACACACACATACACACACAATTTTTAAACAAAAACTAGCATGCTATAAACATCGTCTATACTTTGTATTTTTCACTTACTACATTCTAGATCCATATTTTCCCCATTATTTTATGTAACTATGTTGTTGTTGTTAAGTGCCATTGAGTCAGTTCCGACCCATAGCGACCCTGTACAGGGTTTCCGAGGGTGTAAATCTTTATGGGAGTAGAAAGCCTCATCTTTCTCCCACAGAGCAGCTGGTAGTTTCGAACCGCTGACCTTAAGTTTCGCAGCCCGATTCGTAACCACTACGCTATAAGAGATGTTATTGTGGAAATCTACCACAGTTTATTCTAAGAACTGTCAAACTGTGGTGGTGTAAGATAAGCATTGAGTTGCAAGGTTAGTTTGAACCACAAGGTTGGTAGTTCACTCACAAGTCGCTGTTCAGAAACCCTATACAGGGTTGGTATGAGTTGGAAAAGACTCTATATCATTTAACAACAACAGACTAAGGACCCAATCTGACCGGTCAACTATTTTTATGCAACCTTCAAGTTAAAAATGAAATTGATTTTTTTAAATAAAAAAACATGACATGTGAAAACTGTGTAACGTGAAAATTACATAACATTCAAATTTCAGTGTTCATAAAGTTTTATTGAAACACAGCCATTTTCATTCATTATGTTACAGTGGCAGAACTGATTTTTTACAATCAAGATTACATATCCTGCAAAGCCTTATAGTTGATCTATGGCCTTTTAGACAGAAAGTTTGCTTCTCCTTGGTTTATTTGGCCAGTCTACTGGTAATGTGCATGTTGATTATTTCTAGTTTTTGCTATTATAAATATCTTAAAAATAGCCTTGGATGTAAGTCAGCTTTTATTTTATTATATCATTGCACAAATGTCTACAATTGGAATTCCTATGACAAAGGGTAATGTATATGTAATTGCACTAGCATTTGACAAATTTCTCTCTGTAGAGATTGTATAATTTTTGCTTTCCCATCAAAAATGTATGAAGATATCTGTTTGCTCACAGCCTTGCCAGTGTAGTATGTTGTCAAACATGAATGTAAGTTCTTTTAAAACACTGGGTGACCCTTACAAAATATGTTTAAGCATAAGATGCATCTGAGGATCCATCAGTTTGCAAACAGCTATGCTGTGAATGAGTTTCTCTGCCCTGGGGGTACAAGTGGAGACTGAAATCCATGGTCTGTGCCCAGGCACAGACCTACATGACTAAAGAAAAGAGTGTGAAGACCTAATTGACTCAGTTAGAAGGACTTACTATTTTCTAACAGAGGAGCAGAAATAGTAATAATGAAGAGTGGGAGGTTGGAAAAGGGAGCAACTCACAATCTCTGACTCTTGTTCTAAGACCTACAGACATCTATGGTAGTGGGTGGAACAGTGACCTCCATGCTCCAATAGATACATATGCCTGTAGCTTGTGAATTTGACCATCTTTGGAAAAACTGTCTTTGTAGATGTAATGCAGTTAAGGCCCCTATAATGAGAAATTCCTTGATTAACTTGACAGGCCCTAATCCAAAGACAGGTGTCTTTATAAGGACAGAAGAGAAAGGAACTCAAAGAAACACAGAGAAGAAAGCCACATGAAGATGAAGCTAGAGACTGTTGGCAACATCTACAAAAAAGAATTGTTGGCAACCACTAGAAGCTAGGAGAGAGGCATGAAATGGATTTTCCTTCAGACCCTTAGAAAGGAATCAATTCTGTCGACACCTCTATTTTGCACTTTTGGCCTCCAAAACTTTGAGAAAATAAATTGTTGTTTAAGCCACTAAGTTTGTGGTAATTTGTTACAGCAGCTTTAGGAAATGAATACGACTTCTGTCTTTAACTCTCCCTTAACATAAACTTCCCAAATCTATGCTATCCATTAAAGACTAGATATCTAAGTTCCTATCATCTCAGCAAAGTCTCCCTCAACAATTCCCATGCATCCTACTTCTAATATTTATTTATATTTTATTTCTGTCATTTTTTCTGTGCTTCACTTTAGCCGGTCACTAACAGTAACTGGTCCATTTTCTTGATTATTTTATCTCACCAACACTAATATATTTCCTTCAAGTCAAAGATACTATCTTAACCTTCCTTTGTCCCCTTTTGTATTCTCCAATCCTCTCCTTACCTTCTATTCTCTCTGTCTTACACAGCAGAGTGTTAGGCATATAACAACTGCTCATTATCCATAATGGATAGAATATACATATGCACTGTAAGGAAATGCACCCTTTTTTCCAATACTGCTTCCCAAAAACATTTGAAGATTCTCACTGGGATTGGCCTGGTGGGCTGGGGATTTACAACTGAATGGGATCTACAAGTTTCTGTCCTCTGATTATCAAAGCACACATCATGTCAGAAGTAAATATAACCTTTGGTAAAAGGGAATCTGTGGTCAGAGCCTAAGCAGCAGGGATCAAGGACTGGGAGGAACAACAGAATCCTAAGTGGTACTGGATGTTGTTTCCAGATACGGAGACAACAATGTAAGAGTGCTAAAATAATCTCATCAGATCATAGTATTAAGGTGCGAATTTAGGGCAGGTGGCGTAAAACATGAATAGACAAACTCAGGATAATGAACTGGACCTAAAGGCTGGTTTGAACTGCAAGGTCACAGTTTCAAACCCATCAGCCACTCCTCAGAAAACCTAGACAGGGTCACTATGAGTAGGAACTGACTTGACAGCACTTAACAACAACAACAACATAAATATTTTAGATTGCAAGTTTAACAATTCAACTCTTCTGTTATATTGCAAAAGCATGTAAATGATATATGTGGCTGTGTTTCAATCAGTGTTATTAATAAATACTGAAATTTCATTTCATATTTTCACAAGTTACAAATTTTTATTCTTTAAAAAATTTTTACCTATTAAAATGTAAAAACAATTTTTAGTTCACAAGCTGCACAAAAGCAAGCAGCAGCCTATAGTTTATGAGTTCTTGGTCTAAAAGGACAGAGCTGATCTAGAGAAGCTGACTAGTCATTACTGTACATGTGTCTATGTGAGAATATGAATATACTCATATACGCTAAGCTGGGTGGTTCCCAGCTTATGACAGGGTTCTGTTTCAATGACTCTATTGTAAGTTGGTACTGACATAAGCCAAATACTATAGTTTTCATTATTGCCTACTATACAGCAGTGTTTTGGACTATAAATCATTGCACTGAACATCTGTGAGTGAACAGATGTTAATGATAAATAGCAGCAAATTACATGCTATAACATTGTATGCAGTACTTATTACAAATGAGTTATAAAAGAAAAAAAAGGATAGTTGTAAGTATGGTTTGTCATAATTCAAGTGTAAAAGGGGAGCTTAAAACAATTTATGGAAAAAAATTCATTATCTTTTAATTCCATAAGACTAGTGCATTTTTTTTTAAGTTTTTATTTTGAATTATGTGTTAATTTACATGGGTGAATATTATCTTTACATTCATCCTATTATATTTTGTTTCATTGAAATGATCACAATTCCCTGCATGCATCATCAAACAATCAAAGGATATACCCCACACGCCTGTCCTCTGGCTACCAGCACACAGCCCCTCTCTCTTCCTGAGTCCAGAGTCTCCAGCTGCTCCTTCTGTCCACATCATCGTCTCTGCCTCCATCCCTAGTGTCACTATCTCCCCAGACAGGGTCTCACACTTCGCTTTTCTCCCTTGTTGGTTCCAGGGATCTCCGTTTCTGGACTGCAAAATGTTTACTATGCCAGGAATGACAAATTGAAGAGGAATGATGTCACATTCAGGTGGGAATTGTTCTATAACCAAGAACATATCAAGATCATACCAAGATCTGTTTTGAAGTACAATGCTGTCTGTGATAAGATAATATTCACATGCTTAGAAGGAAGACCACTATTATTCAAATTGCTCACCAACCACTAAAGCTAGTGAAGATGAAATTGAAGAATTCTACCAACTTCTTCAGTCTGAAATGGATCAAACACCCGATCAAGATGTGTTGATAATTACTGATGATTGGAATGCAAAGATTAGAAACAAAGAGGAAGGATCAGTAGTTGGAAAATATGACTTTGACAGTAGAAACAATGCTGGATATCACATGATAGAATTTTGCAAGACCAATGACTTCCTGATTGCAAATACATTTTTTTTAAACAGCATAAAAGATGACTATATACATGGACCTTACCAGATCAAATGTACAGACATCAAGTTGACTGCATCTGTGGAAGACCTGATTGAAATGCTCTATGTTATCAGCCTAAACAAGGCCAGGAGCAGACTTTGAAACAGAGCATCAATTGCTCATATACAAGTTCAAGCTGAAGCTGAAGAAAATGAAAACAAGTCCTCGAGAGCCAAAATATGACCGTGAACAATTCCCGTGTGAATTTAGAGATCATCTCAAAAACAGATCTGATGCAATAGACCCTAATAACTGAACACCAGAAGAGTTGTGGTATTCCATCAAGAACATCATAGAGGAAGAAAACAAAAGGGCATTGAGAAGACAAGAGGGGGGTGGGGGGAAAGACCAAAATGGATGTCAGAAGTGATTTTGTCAGAAATTTGCTCTCCAGCATAGAGATGCTAAAGCAAATCGAAGAAACGAGGACATAAAAGAGCTGAAGAGAAAATTCCCAAGGGCATCACTAGAGGGCAAAATATGATATTGAAATGTACAAAGACCTGGAGTTAGAAAATCAGAAGATAAGAATAATCTCAGCATTTCTCAGGCTGAAAGAAATGTAGAAAACCTTCAAGCTTCAACTTGTAATATTGAAGGATTCTATAGGAAACATATTGAATGATGCAGAAAGTATCAAAAGAAAGTGGAAGTAATCACTGCACACGGAGTCACTGTACCAAAAAGAAATGGTCAATGTTTAATCATTTCAAAAGCCAATGTTACTAAAGGAGGAATTTCAAGCTGCACTGAAGGTATTGGCAAAGAACACAGCTCTGGGAATTGATGGAAAACAAATTAAAAGCTTTCAACAAACTGATGCATCACTGGAGGCACTCACTTATCTATGCCAAGAAATTTGGAAGACAGCTACCTGGCCAATTGACTAGAAGAGATCCATATTTGCGCCCATTCCAAAGAAAGGTAACCCAATGGAATGCGAAAATCACATAACAATGTCATTAATATCAACTAAAACTGTGCTGAAGATAATTTTAAAATGGCCACAACTGTACGTTGACAGGGAAATGCCAGAAGTTCAAGCTGGGTTCAGACAAAGACATGGAACTAGGGATATCACTGTTGACATAAGATGAATCTTGGCTGAAAGCAGAGAATACCAAAAAGATGTTTTCCTGTAGTTTATTGACTATGGAAAGGCTTTCAACTGTGTGGATCATGACAAGTTATGGATAGCATTGTGAAGAATGGGTATTCCAGAACACTTTATTGTGCTCATGAAGAATCCATA
>NW_006408579.1:16982850-16991764 GCF_000296735.1 Chrysochloris asiatica
TTGCCTTTTTGGAATTTACATTCTCGGCTTTTAGGGAAGGTTTTTACATTTGTCTGTGGATATCCAGGGCCATTTCATTTTTGACAATTTTCATTTTTCCTAGATTCATAGTTTGTACATTCCATGTTATGATGATTAATGGCTGTTTACAGCTGTTTCTTTTCATTTTGAGTTGTGCCCCATCAGCAAATGAAGGTAATGAAGGCTTAACTCCATTTGTGTCATCACGGTCAATTCTACTTTGAGGAGGCAACTCTTCCCCAGCACATTTTGAGTGCCTTCCAACCTGAGGGACTCATCTTCCAGCACCATATCTGATAATATTCTGGTGCTCTTCATCATGTTTCAGTATTCAATATTCTGGTGCTGACAGTGACTTTCATTCATAAGATTTTCAGTGACTATTCAGAAGTAGTTTGTCTCTCCTTCTTCCTGTTCTTTGTCTGGGAGCTCAGCTGAAACCTGGGTGACACTGCTGGTATTTAAAATACCCATGGCATTGCTTTCAGCATCATGGAGACATGCAAATCACCACAGTGACAAAGTGAGAGATGAGTGGTTGATGGCTAGAAGAGATATTAAATAATTTACTATACCACAGGCCATCTGCTGGCTTTTCTAACCATTTTCCCTTTCATACTTGATGACTTAACTTTCTCCTTATCCAGTCACTGAATTGTAAACACACCCATGAAAGCTTGTAAGTCAGCCACTTTATACCTTTATTTCCCCCCATTTTAAATACTCAATTTCTAATATGCTTGTTTTTATCAACTCAGTACTCTGAGGAGACAACAATGTTCCTTGACATGAATAATCTTCATTCTAGTAGGAACTTTGAGCATCTGAATCCATAAACAAAGTCCAATTCTGAACAAGTCATAAAAATTGCAGGAATTTCCAACACCTCACAGCATCAACAATCTCTTCATTTGGCCATCTTCTGGTCAATCAACCCAGTCATCCTAGCCAGGGCAAATAGGTACCAGTTACAAGTTTGGCAGTTCACACATCTCCTGCACACTTCAGATTAGTTGTCCCCTTCCCTCTCTCTATCAACCCTAGCTCCCATGGTCTAGGTTGGTGCCCATAGGCTCTGGGGTCCACACAACTCCCTAACTTCAGATCAACCAGCCCCTCCTTTTTATCTCTTCATTGTTCCATATCCCTACACTTCCACTCATTTAAGTAGACCTAGATGATCACCAAAGGAGCTCTGGTAGCATAGTGGTTATGAATCGGGCTGCTAACCTCAAGATTGGCAGTTTGAAACTACCAGCTGTTCTGCAGGAGAAAGAAGAGGCTCTCTGCTCCTGTAAAGATTTACAGCCTTGGAAACCCTGTACAGGGTCGCTATGAGTCAGAACCAACTCCACGGCACATAACAACAACAACAATAGCAACAACAAGATGATCACTAGCAAGCATACCAAGTTGTTTTCTCATTGACTACCTTTAACTTTCAGTCCTAAATGGGGTTTTCTTTGAAAGGCACATACTTTTCCTACCTTGATGTATCCAACAGCAAACTGCTTGCTCAAAATTCCCGATGTCAGTCACTCTCCATTTTGCAGGTCTTTCCTTCAAATGTAAATTGGTTGTCTTAGCAGTTCTTGGTAGACTCAGGTTTCCACCTAAACCACAACTCTACACAGGGCTACTGACTTAAAATCGAACCTGTACCTTTTGGGTAATTCCTAACTCATCTTTTAGCATATCCAATTAAATTGCTGAAGGCAAACTTATACACTTATTAATGATAATAACCATATTGATTTCCATCGCACATTTAGGCCTGTTTTACAGTCCTAGGTTCAAGAAACTAATATCCATAGTATAGTTAGATAAACACATAATGCTATACACATAACTCTCTCAAAGACATCAAAGTTAGAATTCCAAGGTTTTACAATCGTAGTTTTGTTATCAATCACTCATAATTGAATCATATAATCCATCAACATCTTCCCCCACCTTCTCATACCCAGAATCATCTGGAAAAAAGTTGTTTGGTTGTTGTTTACAAAGATGATGGCTATAAGAGAAACATTAAATAATTCACTGCATCACACCTATAGATATGTTGTTGTTGTTTTTAAGTGTCATTGAATCGGTTCTGACCCATAGCGACCCTGTTTAGAGTTTCCAAGGAGCAACTGGTGAGCTTGAACCACTGATCTTGCGGTTCAAACGGCTTTGCAGTCTGGCACATTAACCCACAGTGCCACACACCAGGACTCCACCTATAGATATAGAAGTTAGTAATTAAAAAGAAGGCATAGGACTTGGGTTTACGGAGATGTGGGCAAAGAAGTGGTTGCTTTAAAAAAAAAAATTATTATAGCCTTTTCAGATTATTTTATTAAAAAAAAAACCACAGTATATTTCTTTTATAAAAATATGATTTTCTTAAATACTATTTTCAATGTTGGAGTTTCATGTTAGTCATTAATATGATAGAAATGAACAGACCAGCTGTGCTATAATCTGTTCAGTTTACTTAGATAGTATGTTGGTGCTATTAAGTGTCATCGAGTCATTTCTGACTCATAGCAACCCTGTATAGGATTTCCAAGAAGTAGCTGGCAGGTTTGGACTGCCGATTTTACGCTTAATAGTCCAGTACTTATCCTGCAGCACCACACTATGTGATTCTAGTTCATGTATTTGAATTCTTAAGTTTCTGAAGGACTTGTTATAACATTTAATTAACTAATGCCTATAAAGGAATTTCCAAGGCTTGAATGAAAGTCTTAGTCAATGTTGAAATTTTTTTTTTTTTTGCTTATGAGACATTTTAAAGGTACATTTACCTATGACTTTTATTTGAAATCAAATGACTAGGAAACAGAAAATTATTAGAAGTACCACTGTGAAATTCTATTATAGTTTGCTTCTACTTTTTTTAACTTTAGATATTTTTTAAAAACAAAAGAATATTAACATTTTTACACTTCCTAGAGGTCACTAAAGTAAGAGGAGAATAAAATATAGACAACAGTTAAAGTTAAATCAATTTTTAAATTTAACAAAAACGCACTCTGAAGACATTTGTTGTTGTTAAGTGCCATCGAGTCGGTTTCGACCCATAGCGACCCTGAACAGGGTTTCCGAGGGTGTAAATCTTTACGGGAGCAGATCGCCTCATTTTTCTCCCGCAGAGCAGCTGGTAGTTTCGAACTCTGATCTTGCGTTTCGCAGCCCGATTCGTAACCACTACGCTACCAGAGCTCCTATACAAGATCTAAAAGTTTAATGATTTCAACAAGTCTCATTTACCTAGTGTGATGGAGTCCTGGTGTGGTGCTGTGGGTTAATGCACTAGACTGCAAAGCTATTTAAACTGCAAGGTCAGTGGTTCAAGCTCACCAGCTGCTCCTTGGAAACCCTATACAGGGTCACTATGGATTGGAATCGACTCGACGGCACTTAACAACAACAACAACATTTACCTAGTGTTAGGTGGTATTAAAGAAAGAGAAGAAATTTAATAAAATTTATTGAGTTCATATTATATGCCAGACCTTGTTGCTAGCTTCTTTCAAATGCATACTCTCTTCCCATTCATAAAATTTCCATTTTGAAGATACGCAAATGAGCTTCATAAATATTAAGTGACTTGGTCAGTTAATGTGGTAAACCCATCGAATCCAATTCTAAGTCTGTTCCCAGTTCAACATGCCATAGTTTTAGATAAAGTTCTTGAAAAAATAAGGTAATGAGCATGATCATACTAACAGGTTACTGTGGCAACTGCCTCAAGTTGTTATCAAATTTAAAAAAATCTTTGAGTTGGCAAGTTGGACCTGACATTATCATAGTAAAACTGGATTGAGATTGAAATAGCATAGGTTGAACCTGAAAAAATCATTTGGGAAGATATGGACTCATGCTTTTGTTAGGTAGCAGGAATGATAGCTTAAACTTCTAGACCCATGGTTCTCAAAGTATGGTCCCCAGAATGGCAACCTTACAATGACCTGAACACTTATAAAAAAATCTAATTCTTAGACTCTATTTCAGACTCCTTTAAAGATCATTGTCTATAAACCCCTCTGGGGGCAGTTCTACTCTGTCACATGGGGTCACTCTTATTAAAAATGAACTCGATGATACCTAATAACAACAACAATGTACCCCTACCATAGGTTATCAATTTAAAAAAACACACTCAAAAACAAATACAACAACAACAACTGGATGAATTAACTTTTCACCAGGTCAAAGAACTAGGACAGGGAAAGTGGAACCGTTAGGGAGAATGAACAGAACTGAAGAATCAGGAGGTAGGCAGAACTAAGTCAAGATACCTAGCAGTCAAAGTTATTCCTAGAATGGATGCAGTTTGCGTCCATTAGGATGGTCTTGGGTTTTCCTTGTTGGTGTTAAGTGCTGTCAAGTTGATTCTGACCCATAGCAAACCTGTATAGAGTTTCCAAGGAGCAGTTAGTGAGCTTGAACCACCGACCTTGCAGTTCAAATGACTTTGCAGTTTTATTCATCCTGTATTAGGTGTTAAACATGGAGGAGAATCTTATTATCAGTGATTGCAATTAGTTTTAGCTAAGATTCCATGAATCATTAGAGGATACAGGGAACAGGTAAAAATTAATTTCTTATTTTTCAACATCATGTCATTTTTTCTTTGTCTAAAATATTCCCCAAACGGGATGTTTGACCAAGGCCCTGATGAAATCTTCCTTAATCTCTCTTTTGCTTTCATATCAATAGAAAGCAGCAGTGCCAAGGGATATAAATTAAAACAACAAAAAAGCAAGTTTGGTTATATAGAAAAATTCTAAAATATAGATGTAAAACTTTAAAATTTAAGTATAAAACATATTTTGGTTCAAAAAAATCCATAACCTTCTACATAAATTTCCACCACTTCTGATTTCTTTCCCAAATCTGGAAAGAAATGTGGAAGTCACATTTTCAGATTCAATTGGACATATTTGCTTTTCAGAACAAAGGATGAGAAAGACATTGTGTAGGCTTTTTGTAACTTGAGGGTTGTATTCAACAAAAATGACCCTCCAAACCAAAATTCAGGAACCTAGAGAAAATGAGTGGATTGTGTGGTAATAGTTTTTTTTTTTTTTTTTAAGAAAAGTGTAAAATATATATTGTCATAAAGTTGAATTCCAACCTATAAGACAGAGTAGAATGACCACACAGGATATTCTAGGCTGTAAATCTTTATAGGAACTGATTGCCTCAGTTTTCTCCCACAACGCGGCTAGTAAAACTTGAATCATTTGGTTAGCAGCTGAGTGTTTAGTCATTGTGCCACAACACCAGGTATTGTTGTTGTTAAGTGTTGGTGAGTCAGTTCTGACTCATAGTGACTCTGTATAGGGTTTCCCAGGAGTTAATGGTGGGTTTGAATCTCCGACCTTATGAATAACAGTCCAGTGCTAAAATACAGTGCCACACCAAGACTCCAATAATAGGTATTGTTGTTGTTGTTGTTGTTAAGTACCATCAAGTCATTTCTGACCCATAGTGACCCTGTATAGGGTTTCTGAAGAGCAGCTGGTGAGTTTGAAGTCTCGACCTTGAAGTTCAACCGACCTTTTGGTCTAGTGCTTATCCTACAGTGCCACACCAGGACTCCAATAATAATAAGTGTTGTTGTGGCTAAGTGCTGTAGAATTGATTCTGACCCACAGCGGGTCCATTGCATTAATCCACAGAGCCACACCAGTATGTTGTTAAGTGCCTTGAGTTGGTTTTGACTCATAGTGAACCTGTGTAGGGTTTCTGAGGAGTGACTAGTGAACTTGAGCAGCCAACCATGTGGTTCAGACCAACTTTGCAGTCCAGCGCATTAACCCACAATGCCACACCTGGACTCCAAATAACAGGTATAGAGCAACTTTTTCTTTTAGAAAGAGACCAGGAAACTCATAGAGTTACAGAGGGCAGAGCAACCCTTGAGAAACTCAACTCTGCCTTGGGGAAGAAATAAACAAAATGAAAAAGATTTAGTCTGATCATGCATTCTAGATAGAAAAAGCTAAACATAGATACAAAAACTCTAAAACCTCTGAATTATAAAAAAGTGTATGGAAGAAAGGACCCCATTACAATGGAAATGTTTATTTTTCAACCAGTCAAGGATATTAAAAATGTCTTTGAAATTTTGAATTATAATTCCTACTTTACGTTTATTCAGAAATATCCCCAAGTATTCAAGTCCATGTGGCTATTTGGGAGGCTATCTCAGGAAACACCAGTGGGGAAGTCAGGAACTGGGATAGTAAAGATGACAAATGGAACTTAATCCTGTTGGAGAACTCAAGAGCCAGTATAGAACACGCACTTCAGAATTCTTTCACCAACTCCAACAGTCATTATTTAAGGAAGGATGGGGAGTGAGGATGAATTTTCTGGCACTGCTCATTTGGACTCCTGGTATGGCGCTGTGGTTAATGCACTGGACTGCAAAGTCAGTTTGAACTGCAAGGTAAGGTGGTTCAAGCTCACAGGCTGCTCTTCGGAAACTCTATACAGGGTTGTTATGAATCGGAACCAACTCGACAACACTTAACAACAACGACAACATGTGCCAAATTTTAATTCATGATTTAATGTCATACTTCCTCTTTGTTAGGAATACTTGTGGGGAAAATGCAGCTCTTTATAGTTGGTCAAAGGAGCTCTGGTAGCATAGTGGTTACCAATCGGGCTCCTAACCTCAGGGTCAGCAGTTCGAAACTACCAGCTGTTCCGCGGGAGAAAGATGAGGCTTTCTGCTCCCGTAAAGTTTGCGGCCTCAGAAACCCTGTGCAGGGTCACCATGAATAGGAACAGACTCCACGGCACATAACAACAACAACAACATAGGTGGTCAAGACTGTGTCCTTACCAGCAACTGAGAATGTATAGTATGTGGAATTTACATTGTAGCTATAGCTATTCCTTTAAAAATAATTTTAACCTTCCAAAAGAGATCACAAGAAGTCCTTTAATTGGCCCAAAGAAAGCTAGTCCAATTCATACAGTGGGGATGTATGCTGTCATACAGCTTGCTGTTAGTAACCATGCTCCAATAGTGCATAACTCACCTACTGCCGAGTAAATTCCAACTTATAACAACCCTATGTTGTTGTTGTTGTTGTTAAGTGCCGTCGAGTCAGTTCTGACCGTTAGCGACCCTGTACAGGGTTTCCGAGGCTGTAAATCTTTACGGGAGCAGAACGCCTCATCTTTCTCCCGCGGAGTGGCTGATAGTTTCGAACTGCTGGCCTTAAGGTTCGCAGCCCGATTCGTAACCACTACGCTACCAGAGCTCCTTATAACGACCCTATAGGAAAATGGAAAACAGCTCCTTGAGGTTTCTAAGAGTATAAATTTTTATAGGAGCAAATAGCCTCATCTGTCTCACGGTGCAGCTAGTGTGTTTTGAACCACTGACTTTATCCACTGCTTATCCCACAGGGCAACCAGGGCTCCTCCAATAGTGTTAATTGCTGTTGAGTCGGTTCCAACTCATAGTCACCCTGTATACGGTTTCCATGGATCAGCTGGTGGGATTGGACTGCCATAGTCCAGTGTTGATACTGCAGCACCATGCCAGGAGAATACTTAAATGGGCTCAGTCATGTATTGAATATATTCATTCTGCCCCTATTATGCACTAGACACTGTGCTAAATGCTAGAGAAATAGTGATGAGCAAGACTAGCAACCCCCCTACTATAATGCAGATTGCATCGCAATCTTCACTCAAGGTATCTTTTACTTGTGCCTCACTGAAATTCTTCCCACTAATATTTGAAAAAGAGGAGAAGTGATATCTTTATTTCATGTTGATAGCAGTCCTGGAAATGCAATATCTACATTTGCCTACATTTTAAATCCATTTAGAATCCCCGTTAAGCTATAAATTCAATGGATAATTATAGATTTTGTAAAACCAATTCTTTTTATTCCTTTTCACAATGACAAGCTCACCAGCATATCATCCCGGATAAATACATAAGCAGTTGCTTTTCATATACTATGGTTCCTAATCATCAAATGGTTGCTCTAAAGAGTATGGCTTTAAATTAAGTCACCTATACTCCCTTATACAACTCATAGGGTTCAGTTATTTTTATTAAAGGGATTTAATTCAGAAACCCAGTCTTCCATTTGAGGCTTCATCAAAGTGATCTTAATCCTGTTTCTGAACATTTGGATATTAATTTCCCTTAAGCTCTCATAGTATGAAAGCATTATTATGTTGATGGTTTCTCTCTCTGTCCCTTTTTTACTCTACCTTTGGTATAAAAGAGATCTTAAGAAATAACTCATCCACACAAATAAGGCTTTCAGAACTGTGAAAGGAAAAATCACATCACGAAACAAAATAATTCTCACTTTGTTCCTGGAAGAAAATGGTCATTGTTTCTTATCTCTGAGGTAGTTTTTGGTACGATGGGTGAAATGACAAGAATAATTGAGAAAGATAGCTGTGTGCATCACAGAAGCCAAAATCTTTTCTATTATATAAATAACAAACAGCTCTTACTGACAGTTGATACTCTATACTCAGAGAAGAGGTGTTGATTTTCATAGGTATGATATGAAGAGCCTCTTGTCTCTCCTTCACCATACTTGTAGCGATTTAAAATACCATTTTCAGCATGCACTTTGTATACTACTGCACACATAAAGATGTAACGTATCTTAGAACATGCCTATTTCAAATGATGTTGTTGGTTAACTACCTTTACAGATTATATCCTAAAAGATCACAAATGGCTTGTGTAAGAAATATTAAAAATAGCTAAATTCACAAAGAAATCTGGTGTGTTTCTTATTGTGGTTGACACATACACACACATAGTCCTAGTGTGGTGCTGTGGGTTAATGCATTGGACTGCAAGGTCACTTTGAACCGCAAGGTTGGTGGTTCAAGCTCACCA
>NW_006408579.1:16991864-16995831 GCF_000296735.1 Chrysochloris asiatica
AAATAATCCAAGAAATTGAATTATATGAAGAAGAATGTGGCATCAGGATTGGAAGAAGACTTATTAACAACCTGAAAAATGCAAATGATACAATTTTGCTTGCTGAAAACAAAGATGACTTAAAATTCTTATTGCTGAAGATCAAAGATCAACCTTCAATATGGGTTGCACTTCAGTGTATGTATGGGTTGCAGCTCAATATAAAGAAAATAGAAATCCTCACAACTAGACCAATAAATCACATCGTGATAAATGGAGAAAAGATTAAAGTTGTCAACAACTTCATTTTTCTTGGACCCACTATCAACATTCATGGAAGTAGCAATGAAGAAATAAAATGAATATTATATTAGCCAAATTTGCTCTACGAGACCTCTTTAAAGTGTTCCAGAACAAAAATGTCAGTTTGAGGGCTAAGGTGTGTGTGACACAACCCATGATATTTTCAATTGCCTCATCTGCATGTGAAAGTTGGACAATGAATAAAGATGACCATAGAAGAATTGATGCCTTTGAGTTATGGTGTTAGAGAAGAATGTTAAAAGTATCAACTTCCAGAAGAACAAACAAGTCTCTATTAGAAGTACAGTCAGAAAACTCGTTATAAACCAGGATGGTGAGATTTTGTCTCTCATATTTCAGCAATAGACTCAGTCCCTGGAGAAGAAGATCACATTTGACAAACTGGAATTTCAGCCAAAAAAAAAAGAGGAAGACCCCCAACAAGTTGGAGACTGACAGTGACAGCAACATTGGTCTCAAGCATCACAATTATGAGGATGGTGTAGGACCAGACAGTGTTTTGTTTTGTTGTACATAAGGTCACTGTAAGTTGAAACTGACTTGACAGCACCTAACAAGAGTAGTAACAAGTTACTTAATGAAAAATTACCTAATTATATTGTAACGAATAGGAGAGGAATGATAGTAGTTGTTTTGTGAGAATTAAATCTTCATGTATCATAGAAGAACATAAATTCTAACAGAAAAGCCAAGAATAGCAACTAAAACATATTACTTATTGAAAAAAAAAAGACCAAACCATTCCTCCCGCAGCACTGTCTATATCTCATAGGTTTGCTTATTGGTTGCAATGACCACATGGAACTCAGACACTATACTCATAGTTGTGAGGTTTATTAGGGAAGTTAAAGGTTACAATTCAGGGTCAGAAGTGTCCTTTCAGTAAGGACAGCCTCTTCCCACACATTCTTACTGATTTTTTGCTTTTTCAACCCAGGTTCCTTGGCCTCTGCTCTGCTCTAACTATGTCATCATGCTCTTTTAGAGATGATAAATGCACAAAGGCACTCAAGTATGCTATAAGCCTCAGCCCATAGTCACTCAGCTTTACTTGCTCCATGGACTTGGAAGCCCACCACTGTCTCAAGCTCTGAGTCTTAGCAATGCTGCTTCTCTGATGTCACAGTTCTGTCCCCTGGGTTGAGATGCAATGCACAGGGATCTCACTGGTTGAAAGAATGCACTCTTCTACTGGCTCTTTTTCATTGATAGCTCATTTTACACCCAAGCTAGAGTTCCAAGTTTTCACAATCACCATTAGTACTATTAGCAATTACTTACAACTGAATCATATAACCCATCAGCATCTTTCCTTACCTTCTCTTACCCAGATCCACCAGGAAAAAGTCACTTGGTGGGAGTTTACAAAGACTATGGCTAGAAGTTGTTAGGTGCCATAGAGTTGGTACCAACTCATAGCAAACCCATGCACAACAGAACAAAATATGGCCTGGTCCTGCATCAACCTCACAATCATTGCTTCATTTGAGCCCATCGCTGCTACCACTGTGCCAATCTATCTCATTGGGGGTCTTCCTCTTTTTCACTGACCCTTCATCTTACCAAACAAAATATCCTTCTCCAGGGACTGGTCCCTTATGACAATATGTTCGAAGTATGAGGGACGAAGTCTGTCCATCTTGCCTCCAAGGCACATGCTGGCTGCACTTCTTCCAACACAGATCTGTTGGTTCTTTTGGCAGCCTCTGGCACTTTCAATATTCTCCTCCAACACCATAACTCAAAAGCATCAATTCTTCTACAGTCTTCCTTATTCACTGTCCAACTTTCGCATGCATATGAAGTTATTGAAAATACCATGGCTTGGGTCAGGCGCACCTTAGTCCTCAAGCTGACATCTTTGCTCTTCAATACTTTAAAAAGGTCTTGTGCAGCAGATTTGCCTAATGCAGTGCATCATTTGACTTTTTGGCCACTGCTTCCATGAGTGTTGATAGTTGAGCCAAGAAGAATGAAGTCCTTGACAACTTCAATCTCTTCTCCATTAATAAGAATGTAGTTTATTGGTCCAGTAGTGAGGACTTTTGTTTTCTTTTCATTGAGATGCAATCCATACTGAAGGCTATGGTCTTTGGTCTTCATCAGTAAGTATTTCCACTTTCAGTAATCAAGGTTGTATCATCTGCATATCATAGGTTGTTAATGAGTCTTCTTCCAATCGTGAAGCCATGTTTTTCTTCGTATAACCTAGCTTCTTGGATTATTTGCTCAGCATACAGGTTGAATAAGTATGATGAAAGAATACAACCCTGTTGCACACCTTTCTTAATTTTAAACCATTCATTGTTCCCATGTTCTGTTTGAGCAGCTTCCTCTTGATCCAGGTATAGATTCCTCATCAGTACAATTAAGTGTTCAGGAATACTCATACTTCAAAATGTTGTCCATAGCTTGTCATGATCCACACAATTGAAAGCTTTTGCATAGTCAATGAAGCACAGGTAAACATCTTTCTGGTAATTCTCTGCTTTCTGCCAACATCCATCAGACATCGGCAATGATATCCCTTGTTCCACGGCCTTTCTGAATCTGGCTTGAACCTCTGAAAGTTCTCTGTCAGTGTATGCTTGCAGCCATTTCTGTATTACCTTGAGTAAAACTTTACTCGCATGGGATATCAAAGATATTGTCTGATGATTTCTGCATCCCGTTGGGTCACCTCTCTTTGGAATTGGTACAAATATGGATCTCTTTCAATCAGTTGGCCAGATAGTTGGCTTTCAAATTTCTTGGCAGAGATGAGTGAGTGCCTCCTGTGCTACCTCACTTTTTTGAAAGATTTCAATTTGTATTCCATCAATTCCTGGTGCCTTGTTCTTTCCCAACATCTTCAATGCACCTTGGACTTCTTCTTTAGTATCATTGGCTCTTGATCATATGCTACCTTTTGAAATGGTTGAACATTAACCATTTCCTTTTGATACAGTGAATTTGTGTATTCCTTCCATCTTCTTTTGATGCTTTTTGCATCATTCAATAGTTTGCTCAGAGAATCCTTCAATAACGAAAGTTTAGGCTTCAATTTTTTTCTTCAGTTCCCCCAGTTTGAGAAATGCTGAGCATGTTCTTCCTTTTTGGTTTTCTGCCTCCAGATCTTTGCACATTTTATTGTAATATTTCACTTTGTCTTCTCCAGCTGACCTTTGAAATTTTCTGTTCAGTTCTTGTACCTCCTCATTTCTTCCATTTGCCTTAGCATATCATCGCTGGAGAGGAAGTTTGATCTTTTCCTTCTTTCTTGTCTTCTTAATGACTTTTTGCTCTCTTCATGTATGATGTTGTTGATGTCATCCCACAACTCTTCTGGTCGTCGGTCTTTAGTGTTTAATGTATCAAATCTGTTCTTCAGATGATCTCTAAACTCAGGCGGGATATATTCAAGGTCATATTTTGACTCTCGTGGACTTGTTTTCATTTTCTTCAGTTTCAGTTTGAATTTGCATATGAGCAATTGATGGTTTGTTCCACAATCTGCCCCGGGCCTTGTTTTGACTGATGATATGGAGCTTTTCCATCATCTCTTTCTGCAGATGTAGTCAATTTGATTTCTGTATATTCCATCTGGTAAGGTCCATGTGCATAATCATCTCTTATGCTGTCTAAATAATTGCTGAAATGAATAAATAATTGATTTTTCAGAATT
>NW_006408579.1:16995931-17002227 GCF_000296735.1 Chrysochloris asiatica
ATATATATATATATATATATATATACAGACACACACACACATGGTTGTCTGTATGTTCTATTGATAAAAGCATAAGAGAGGTTTCAGATCTTTTAAGTGCTATTTTGTATCATTTAAAAATTCTCACTTTCTGTATCATTACATAAAAGAATAATTCCAAAACAGATTCCACAAGTGGAAAATGACACTGTGGAAGCAATTTCCTATTTTCTGACTTGTAAAATAAATAAAGCAAAAGATACACGTAAGAAATTAGCCACACTCTTTAAAACAAAATAGGTATTAAATTACTATAGGATAAGCACTGGACCACAAGGCTGGCAGTCCAAACTCCAGCACTCCTTGGAAACCCTAAGCAGAGTTGCTATGAGTTGGAACCGATTTGACAGTACTTAGCAACAATAACAATAACCTGTTAAAATGCCTCATGACCACACCTTCAATGATCAGAACATCTAACCCCCTGCAAAATTTCTTAATTTATTTCTGAGGGTTCTAGAGATGTTTTATTGTTATTCCCAAATTCTAACAGCTGTTTAATGGTGACTGTCATTTTGCTCACCTCCATTTCCCTATCTTCATTTTCTTTGTCTCCAACCTAAGATGCCTAATGCTGTGGGGTCTATTATTCACTGGGCCTCATGAAGGTGCCCCTATATGATTTGTCTCTGTCTTCTATCTTTGTTGTCTGTTGCTCTAGTGGGCATAGCTCTCCTCCCATTCTTTCATACCTCATATCAAATCCATATGCATGCCCTCTTGTCTCTACCTTTAAATATATCTAAATTCTGATCATTCTTGGTTTCATCTACTTAAACCAACGAATCCAAGTCTCCATCTCCATTTTCCTGTACCATTACAGTAGTTTCTTAACTGATATCCTTGCTTACAACTTTGCTACTTACACAGCATCCAGAATGATTTTTTAAAAATCCATGTCATGCTTTTGTTCTAAACACTTTAAAGCCTTCCTTCTTACTTAGACTAAAACCCAAATAATTTATTCTGTTTCACAAGAACCTTAGTGAACTGGTCCCTGGCTACCTATCTAACATCATCTTCTCCAAACTCTACCTCACTCACTCCCCTCCCCTCCCATTCTTACCTTACTCATTTCTGCTCTCTGCTCAAACATTACCTTCAAAGAGAGGTCTTTCTATAACCTTATAGAGAACAGTACCTTTCCCTGCACTTTTTATACCCTAATTTACTTTATTTTACATTGCAAGTAAACTATATTGTAGCCATCTAATATATTAAACCATTTTTTGATATATTTGTTTGTGGTCTGTCACTTCAAATAAAATGTTAGTTCCATGAAAATAGCATTTTGACTTGTTCTTTACTGTATCCACAGAACCTCACAAATATTAGTTATATCATAAATATGTGTTGATAATATGAATTGATATTCCTCCTTCAAGAATACCTTAGTAAGGGTTTGTTATTGGGGCAAAATTATGATATTTCTAGACATTTAGCTAAAAATAACAACAGTATTTCTTCCTGCTATCACTGCCAGTTATTATACCCAATAATATTACTACCAACACTAGTTGAGGCCTCTGTACTGGAGTCCTGGTGTGGCATTGTGGGTTAATGCACTGAACTGCAAAGTTGGCTCACACTACAAGGTTGGCAGTTCAAACTCACGAACTGCTCCTTGGAAACCCTATACAGGGTTGCTATGGTTGGAGCCAACTCAACGGCACTTAACAACAACAATACTTGGAGTGAAATGAATAGTTGCAAATATTTGGCCGTCTTTTAGGGAAGGTTTGCTATCAGTTCTAGGAGCTATGCTCCTATCTAGGAAGTTGTAATGAGACTATGTCAGGATATGTGATAGCTAAATCATATTCATTAGCTTAATCAATTCAAATACAGAAAAAAAAAAATTAGTTCAACACTATCTAAGTTTTGTCTTACAAGTTACATTTTATATGCCCTTTCTTTCAAATATAAACAAAAAACAAATGAGAACATACACTAATGAAGAAGATAGGTTTTAAAAAAGGAAAATTTATCATTTTATTTATGATTTAAATTAAAAAAATTAATATGCCACAGGTAAATAAATTATTATAATTTATTTAAACAGTTCCACAGTTATATGCAAGTTTGTATGTATTTTCCTGTCTTCAATACCTTTCTCGTTTCTAATCAAAGTAATACTTTATTTTCTTTATAAATGACAGCACAGTTAATAGCCCTCTATCAGAATAATGTAATTTAAATAAATCTATTTTAAAATGGACCATTTGTCTGCAAGAAGCTTGATTAGACCTAAAAATCTATGCAAACATAAAAATTTTGAAAGTCTTATACAAGTTTTGTTAACATACTCAGTAACTCAAGTTGGTTTTCTAACCTGTAATTATTAGCTTCATGAATCCCTGGACAAAATTACTAGCCTCTGAGGGCTCCTGTGCACCAACATAGGGATCTGAGAAGCCTTGAAAGTAAGATGGAAGGAAAAAAACCCAGGAATTAGAAATAGGGTGTGGTCTAAAAATGGGCAGTTCTATTTCTAACAAGTTCCTAGGAGATGCTTATACTGCTAGTGTGGGAACTATACTTTGAAAAGAATGAACTACTTGTTTAAATTAAGTTAAATGGTTACCCATAAATCATTTTGCTTGAATTTATGTTCTGATCTTTAATAGAAAAGATGTTATTGATTACATGCAAAAATGTTTAAAACAGATTGTTCAGATGTAGTTACTAAAGTGCACTGAACTTTCCATACCATCTTGCCAAGTCAAGATTCATCTGATGTATGCAATGATATTCCTCATTTTATCTCTTTTTCTGATCCAGTTTTAATTTCTGGCAGTTCCTTATTGATGTACTGTTATAACCATTTTTAAACTATCTTTAGTAAAATTTTACTTGCATCTGATATGATCATACTGTTTGATAATTTCTGCAGTCTGTTGAATCAAATTTCTGTAAAATGGGTTGAAATATGGATCTTTTCCAGCCAGTTCAAAATTTTTCAGCATAGGTGAATGACGACTTCCAGGTGTTCTGTCAATCATGGAGTCTTGTTTTTCGCTGATGTCCTCAGTGTACCTTTAACTTCTTCCAGTACTATTGGTGCTTGATCATATGCTGCCTTCTGAACTAGCTGAAGGTCAACCAATTATATTTTTGTACAGTGACTCTGTCTATTCTTTCCATCTTCTTTTGATGCTTTCTGTGTCGTTCCTTCAGTGTTTCACCTATGAAATTATTCATTATTGCAACTTGAGGCTTGGATTTCTTCTTCAATTCTTTCCATTCTAGAGACATCCTTTTGGTTTTCAAACTCCATGTATTTGCACATTCCATTATAATATTTTATCTTCATAAAGTGTCTTTTGAGACCTTCTGTTTAACTCTTTTAGTTCATCTTCTGTTTGCTTTAGCTATCCTACATTCAAGAGCAAGTTTCAGAATATCTTCTGACGTTCATTTTGGTCTGTTTTTCTTTCTTGCCTTTTCAATGATCTTTTGCTTTCTTCATGCATGATATCCTTGATGTCATTCTATAACTAGTCTGGTCTTCCATCGTTAGTGTTTAATGCTTCAAATCTATTCTTGAGATGGTCTTTAAATTTAGGTGAATATACTCAAGGTATATGGAATCCGGGTGTGGAGCTGTGGGTTAATGCCATGGTCTGCAAAGTAGGTGCACTATCAAGGATAGTGGTTCAAGTTCACCAGCTGCTCCTTGGAAATCCTATATAGGGTCACTATGGGTCAGAACCAACTCGATGGTACTTAACAACAACAATATACTCAAGGTCATACTTTGGCTCTTATAGACTCTTAAATTGTCTTTAGCTTCAACTTGAACTTACATATGAGCAATTAATTGGTGGTCTATTGGGTAGTCATTCTATCATCTCTTTCCATAAATGTAGTAGATTTGATTCCTGTATATTCACTCTGGTGAGGTCCAATTTTCAGTCACTGTTGTTGTAAAAAGGTATTTTCAATGAATAAGTTCTTGGGTGTTGTCATGCAGTGAATTACTGAACATGGTCCTTCTAGCCTTTGTAACTACCACCAAATGACAGGGAAGGACTATGCAAATATGAGGTGCTTGTGGCCTACCCAGGGGATTAGACAGTTTTCTAATAATGAAAATAAGGTACATGATGTACCTAATGTGGAACCCTAATGTGAAGATTGGTCAGTTTTGTCATCCTGCTAGACTTAAAATAAAAGTCATCCCAGAGATGAGAAGGGTGATGAATATCATTGGTATTAAGAAAACAGAATGAGAAGTGAAGTTTATTTTTCGGGCCCAATATCCCAAGATCTCATCCATGCAGTTGACAGAGAACTATGAAACTAAAGATTGTGAGAGAAAGCAAAAACAGCACGAGAGAAACAGCAGCAACAAAGGCAGCAGAACCAGTTCAGTAGAAGATGGTGCAATGAGCTTCCGGGCCTACGGTATGAGAAAGCTGAGTGCCTCCAAACAGTAACATCATGTCTGTGAGCACTTGATAGAGCTAAGGAAGTTTACTTACCCCTGGAGCTAGATCTGAGTGCCTTTGGACTGAACTTACTTGAGGAGTAGGGTGACTCTGAACACTTATTGCAGAGCTAAAAGAGCTTTGTAATACTTGCTTGACCAGGGCAGGGGCCAAGTTTAGGGGAAGGAGAAAGGTATGCCTGTGGGTCCAGTTGAAAGGAGGCTGTTCTGATCAAAGAACTGTATCTTGAGTATTTCTGATCCTGAACTGATACATATGACTTACCTAATGCACCCTAGAAATGTGAGTATTGTCTATGAGTTCTGTGTGGCATTTGCAAGAAATGATCAAACCCAGAAGACGACTAAAGAGTACTGTAAGAGTTAGGTTGGTATCAGAACTAAAAATTTTGAAGGGCCGAGTCATCTTTGACTTCCTCATAGACATCAGACTTGGGCAGCAGATGCTGATGCTGATTCTCTTTCCACTTCATGATGCTAGAAGAAGACAATACTGTTCCCATTCCATTTTCATAGTCAGGCAAAATTCTGCCTTGCAACCCCCAGTGTTTCTTTTATCACCAACATCATAATTTCCAACTACTGATCCTTCTTTGTTTCTAATATTCTTATTCAAATCATCAGTAATTATCAATGAATTTTGCATATGAGATCAATTTCAGACAATAAAAATTGGTAAAAATCTTTCATTTCTTCATCTTTTGCATTAATTGTTGTTGTTGTTAAGTGTCACTGAGTCAGTTTCTACTCATAGCGACCCTATATAGGGGCTCTAAGAAGTGACTGATGGTGAGCTTGAACTGCCAACCTTGTGGTTCAAACCTACTCTGCAGTCCAGTGCATTAACCCACAGCACCACACCAGGACTCCTTAGCATTAGTACCAGCTACATAAATTTGAATAATAGTTATATTAACTAGCCTTCTTTGTATGTATATGGATATTTTCTGAACACTAATTGCAGTGTGGAGTCCTGGTATAGTGCTGTGGGTTAATGTGATGGATAGCAAGGGTGGTGGTTCAAGTGCATCATCAGCTCCTCAGAAACCATATACAGGGTCACTATGTTGGCCCAGGATCGGGCAGTGTTTTGTTCTGCTGTGCATAAGGTCGCTGTGAGTTGGCACCAACTCAATGGCACCTAACAACTACAATGGGTTGGAACCAACTCAACGGCACTTAGCAACAACAATAACAATTGCGTGTACTTCAGGATAGATCTTGCAATGTTCTTTTGACTATGAATGCAATATCACTTCTTTTCAATTTGTCATTCCTGGCTTATTAGAATACATGGCTGTCTCATTCAAAAATGGCAAATATAATTTCAGTTCACTGATGTCTAAAATATTGAGCTTTATATATTCCATTTCATCTTTTTAAAATGCTATATTATGAATTATGTGATAGCTTACATGGGAGAACATTAGCTTTATATTCATTCTATCTTATATCATTTCATTACCATGATTACATTCCCCTCCATGCATCATCAAACAACCAAAGGGTATACCCCACAAGTCTGCCACTTGGTCGTCTGCACACAGCCCCACTCCCATTCTGGGTCTACGGTCCCCAGCTGCTTCATCTCTCCATGTCATCATCTCTGCCTCCATCTCTGGCACCACTGCTTCTCTGGGTAGGGTCCCACACTCTCCTCTTCTCCCTTGACGGTCCCAGGGACCTACGCTCCTGGACTACAAACTCAACCTCTCTCTTTTTGCTACAAATCATCTACCTTTACATTTCCAACCCTCACAGTCAGTCCTGATAGTAATTATTCACTATTGAATCACAAGAGACCTAT
>NW_006408579.1:17002402-17025755 GCF_000296735.1 Chrysochloris asiatica
TATACTGAAGGGGTGGAAATGATCCTCGCTGTAAAGATTTGTTCCCTTTTTTGAGCTACTGCATCCATAGGTGTAGGTCAAGTTCAACAAATTGTATCAGATTACTCTTTTTTCCCTCTTTTTTCTTCTTCTAGTTGAGTTCTGATCATCCAGCCATTAAAGCCAGGTCAAGAGGGTATTATCTGCAAGTGTGGGTATTCTTGTGCATATCCTTTTGCTTCTTATCAGCTGGATGCTTCAACTCCACTCTAGTCTCTGTGGCCATGTCACTGACAATGGGCCCAGGAATCCCCAGGTCTTGCCATACTGCTGGCCAACCAGGTTTCCACCCATGTTTATAAGAGTCTATTGAACGTGGTAGGACTTAGTCCACAACTTCATTGTTGTTTTTCCCACACTTCCCCTTATCTGTGACCAACGTGGTCACCAATCAGACCTCATGGCTGCTCATGTATTCCCCTTGAGTCTTACTCCTGGAAGGGAGTTTACCCTGAGGGAACCCAACCACTTGCCTTGAAGTCTCCTGGGTGAGCACCTTGCTTGGTCTTGTAGTAGTCAATCAAACTGCCATTATTGTTTTTTATTTTTCCTATCAGTCTTTCTTTCAAGAAGTATCTTCTCTTCTTCTAGCCACTCCAGGCTGGCTTGCTTGTCCTTTCAAGTGGAGATTCCTCACCTCAGAAGATTCTGGATGGGGTTCAGGATTCCACCTATGGTTTTATGCAATGCTGAGGCTCCACAGGAAGCCTCCTTCACTGGGCTAGTTGTAGCCCCATTTTAGGCATTCCAAACAGTTATAGGCAGAAGATGGACTTACAAGCTTTCTATGGTGATATTTCCTAATATCCTTTTCATTATTGGTATAGAGGAATCCAACTTATTTTTGTATGTTGATCTTATATCCTGCCACTTTGTGGAATCTTCCAGTGAGGTCTAGTAGCTTTTTTTTTACTGTGTCTTTGGGGTTCTCTATGTATAGGATCATATTGTCTGCAAATAGAGTTTTACTTCCTCTTTGCCAATTTGGATGCCTTTAATTTCCCTGTCTTGCCATATAGCTCTTGCTAAGACTTCAAACACAATATTGAATAGGAGTGGTGACAAAGGGAATCTTTGTCTGGTTCCTGTTTGCAGAGGGAAGGCTTTCAGTGTCTCTCCATTGTAAGTAAGGTAGGCTGTCGGTTTTGCATATATGCTCTTATTTATGTTGAGGAATTTCCCTTCAATTCCTACTTTGTTGAGTGTTTTTTTTTATCAGGAATGGATGTTGGATTTTATCAAATGCCTTTTCTATATCAATCGATACGATCATGTGGCTCTTTTCTTTTTTCTTGTTTATAAGGAGCTCTGGTAGCGTAGTGGTTATGAATCGGGCTGCAAACCTTAGAAAGAAGCAACATAACAAGAAGCTGATTCTTTGAAAAGATTAACAAAATTGACAGACCATTGGCAAACCTAGCAAAAGAAAAGAAACAAATAACACGCATTAGAAACCACATGGATGATGTCACAATGGAAATCAAAAGGATAATACCACAATACTATGAAGAGTTGTACTCCAACAAATTTGAAAATTTAGGAGAAATGGATACATCTTTAGAAAAACATGACCTACTTAAACTTACACAGAGTGAAGTAGAAAAGCCTGAATAGAACCATAACAAAAGAAGAAATTGATCAGGTCATCAAAACACTCCCAACCAAAAGAAGTCCAGGCCAAGATGGCTTCACAGGTAAGTTCTACCAAACATTCAGGGAAGAGCTGTCACCAATTCTCAAATTATTCCAGCATACAGAGGAGGATGGAAAACTTCCTAACAAATTTTATGAAGCTAGCATCACCATACCAAAACCAGGGAATGATGTCACGAAGAAAAAAAAATTATAGACCAATATCCCTCCTTAACAGGGATGCAGAAATTCTCAACAAAATCCTAGCCAACAGAATCCAGCAACACATCAAAAAGATAATACATCATGATCAAGTGGGAATCATATCAGGGATGCAAGGATGGTTCAACATTAGAAAAACAATCAACATAATCAACCATATGTTGTTGTTAAGTACCGTCGAGTCGGTTCCGACCCATAGCGACCCTGTACAGGGTTTCCGAGGGTGTAAATCTGTACGGGAGTAGAAAGCCTCATCTTTCTCCCGCGGAGCTGCTGGTAGTTTTGAACCGCTGACCTTAAGGTTCGCAGCCCAATTCGTAACCACTACACTACCAGATAGGACATCTTTAAACCTTAGTCATTCCTGACAAATTGTTCAGTTCTTTAATTCTCAGTTTCTGTAAAAGAGGTATCACCAACATCATAATTTCCAACTACTGATCCTTCTTTGTTTCTAATATTCTTATTCAAATCATCAGTAATTATGAAGGTCCTGATCTCTTCCTTATTTTTCTTAACACCATTGTAAAGTGTTTTGAAACATTTTACAATCATTTCTCTGAATTCTTTCTCAGGCATTTCCAAGGTCTGCCCTCCTTCCAGAATGGACTCTAGGTCTACCTCTAGGTCATTTGTCTCAGACATTTTATCCTATTTCTGGACATGTGCTGATATGGTCATTTGTTTTTCTTTTTGGATGTATTTAGTGTTTAGCTGTGGCTTTACTACTTAACTGAGTGTGTGCTTTGATATTTTTTATGCTTTCTGATTGCCTCTAGGTAGATGTGATCAGGTTGTGGGCTTCCCTTTTCACCCTTTTTATTGCTTAACTCAGAATAACTTTCACAGGTGCTATCTGATTGGAGTTTGACTATATGGCATCAATTGCTGTCTCTTCTTGCATAATATAGGTAGCTAAAGAGCCCCCAAAGGTAAAAGGGGGAACAACAACAACCAAAAAAAACAAAGCGAAACAGCAGCAGGGAAAAAACAGATTGGATGGTGTAGTTTATAATTGCAGAAAAAAAAGAGAGAAGAGAGAGAAGAATAAGGAAAATATCTGAAGCTTAATATGAGTATGACTTCAATATCCTCTTTCAGCTCTTGCCTTCAAGACTGCCTGATAAATTTCAAGATGCTACTGTTGTTTGTTATGCTGTACCTCATGATTTAATTTTCAGCCTGTTTTGTTTTTAAACTCTCTCTAATTCCACAACCCCTGTTCTGGCCTTTTTCCTCTTAATAAACAGTTCTGGGTCAGCTGTGGCCATTTTGCACTGCCAGTTGGTTTTAAGTGGGGACTGGTCCTTTAAATGACTCCTGTTCTGGCCTTTTCCCTATTAATAAACAATTCAGGGACAGCTGTGGCTGTTTTGCACTGCCCAGTTTGTTTTAAGTGGGGACTAGCTCTTTGAACTCTGAGAGGATCCCTGTGAATGTGTGGTAGAAGAACCCTCCATGGTAGGGGTGGGGTTGTCCACTCACTCATGCACCCCCTCTAGTCACCAGAATGGAGGTTCTCAGTGAGAAGGCAATGAACAGATGATACCAAAAATATATTAGAATGAAACTACACAAAAAATATTGTCTACCTTTGTCTCTGAGGTTCCCACAGGCATTAATCCGTGGTGGGTCTGCTTGCTTCCCCACTTGGTCTTGGCATTTGTTCTCTCCCAAGTTGTTGGCTCCAGGCCACTGAGCCCATCAGATTTGAAAGTCTGAGATTTTTTGCTTCCACTACAAGTTTCATAAGCTATAAGCCTTCTAACTTTTAAAATATTCCTACATATGTAGTTCAGAGTTTTAGACCTCTCCCCTGAACCCACTTTGCCTGGTATTCTGTGTTATTGCTGACGGAGATCTTCACTGCAGCTGTTCCCTATCTGACATCAAGCCCTGCCTCCTTCTATTGTTATTCCATTTCATTTTGTAGTTTTCTCTGATTCATATTTTCTATATCCCTTGTTGCAATTACTAATAGATGTTTACAGTGGTTTGTCACATATTAAGTCATCCCACATCAGCTAATGAAGGTCCCAAAAGCTTTACTCCATCAATATCATTAAGGTCAACTCTACCTTGAAGAGGTAGCACTTTCCTGATCATATTTTGAGTGTTTCTAACCCGTTGTTAGGTGCCATTGAGTTGGTTTCAACTCACAGTGACCCTGTGCACAATAGAATGGCCCTACATTATCCTCATAATTATTGTGCTTGAGTCCATTTTTCTGCTACAGTTCCAATACATCTTGTTGGTGTTTTAACAATTTCCCCCGACTCTCCTTTTTACTAAGTAGTATCATTCTCCAGATACTGGTCCCTCTTAATAACATGTCGGAATATAAGAGATGTAATCTCACCATTCTGGCTTCTAAGGAGCACAATGGCTGAACTTCTTCCAGCACATTTGTTAGTTCTTCTGGTAGTCCATAATACTTTTAATATTCACCTTCAACACCATAACTCAAATGAATCATTTGTCCTTCCTTATTCATTGTCCAACTTTCACATGCACATGCATGATGTGGGTCAGGCATAACTTACTCCTCAAATTGACCTCTTGGCTTTTGAACTAAAGTATAAAATGTGTTGTGCACAATTGCCTAATGTGATATGCTATTTGACTTCTTGACTGCTGTTTCCATGAGTGTTGATTGTGGATCCAAGCAAAATGAAGTCTTTGACATATTCAGTCTTTTGTCCACTATTCATGATGTTATTTATTGGTCCAATTGTGAGGACTTTTTTTTCTTTTTAAAGTGTTGAAGAGCAAAGATGTCAGCTTGAAGACTAAGGTGCGCCTGACCCAAGCCATGGTATTTTCAATAACCTCATATGGATGTGAAAGCTGGACAGTGAATAAAGAAGATCGTAGAAAAATTGATGCCTTTGAATTATGGTGTTGGAGGAGAATACTAAAAGTGCCATGGACTGCCAAAAGAACCAATAGATCTGTTTTGGAAGAAGTGCAGCCAGAGTGCTCCTTGGAGGCCAAGATGGCTAGACTTTGTGTCTCATACTTTGGACATATTGTCAGGAGGGAACAGTCCCTGGAGAAGGATGTCATGCTGGGTAAGATGCAGGGTCAGAGAAAAAGAGGAAGACCCCCAACGAGATGGATCAGCAGATGGCATCATTAATGGCGTCAAGTGTGGCAGCGGTAGTGAGGTTGGCCCAGGATTGGACATTGTTTCGTTCTGCTGTGCATGGGGTCGCTATGAGTCAGTTCCAGCTCGATGGCACCTAACAACAACATGTTTTCTTTACAAAGTCCTCACATTGGACTAATAAATCCAAAGTCACTATAGAGTGAGGTGCAATTCACACTGAACTTTTTGGTCTTTAGGTTCATCAGTAAATATTTTAAAGTCTTCTTCACTTTTAGCAAGTAAGGTTGTATCATCTGCATATTGCATGTTGTTAATGATTCTTCTTCCAAACTTGATGTTACATTCTTCTTCATATATTCCAGTGTCTCAGATTATTTGCTCAGATACAGATTGAATAAGAATGGTAAAGGATACAACTGTAGTGCACACCTTTCATGATATTAAACAATTTGTATTCCTTTGTTCTGTTTGAATGACTGCCTCTTGGTCTATGTACAAGTTTCTTAAGAGCACAGTTAAGTGTTCTGGAAAACCCATTCTTTGCAGTGTTATTCATAGCTTGTTATCATCTACACAGTTGAAAACCTTCGTATGTTCAATAAAGCACAAGTAAACATCTTTCTAGAATTCTCTGCTTTCTGCCAAGATTCCTCTGATATCAGCAATGACATTCCTCAGTTCACATCCTCTTCTGAATCTGGCTTGAATTTATGGCAGTTTCCTGTCAATGAACTTTTGCAGCCATTTTTTAATTACCTTCAGAAAAATTTTACTTGTATGTGATAGTAAATATATTGTTCAAGGAATTCTGTATTCCATTGGTTCACCTCTCTTTGGAACAGGTACAAATATGGATCTTTTCCAATCAGTTGGTCAGGTCTTCCAGATTTCTTGGCATAGGTGAGTGGTGCTCCCAAGTGGTTCATCAGTTTGGTTAAAGATTTCAATTCATATTCCATCAGTTCCTGTAAGCTTGGTTATTTATTTATTTTTTGCCAATATCTTCTGTGAAGATTGGACTTTTTCCTTCAGTATCACTGGTTCTTGATCTCATGCTACTTTGGAAATGGTTGAACATTGACTATATATATATATATATTTTTTTTTTTTGGTACAGTGACTCTATGTATTCCTTCCATCTTCTTTTGATGCTTTCTGCATCCTTCAATATTCTGCCTATAGAATCTTTCAATATTGCAAACCAATGTGTGATTTTTTTCTTCAGTTCTTTCAACTTGAGAAATGTTTGTTCTTCCCTTTTGGTTTCCTAACTCTAGGTCTTTGCACCTTTCATTATAATGCTTGACTTTGTATTCTCAAGCTGCCCTTTTTCTGTTCAGCTCTTTTATTTCCTCATTTCTTCCATTCTCTTTAGCATCTCTGCACTAGAGAGCAGGTTTCAGATTCTCTTCTGACATCCATTTTGGTCTTCTTAAAATTTTCCATCTTTTTAATAATTTTCTGCTTTTTTTGGTATGTTGTTCTTGATATTATCCCATAACTCTTCTGGTCTTCAGTCATAAGTGTTTAATGATTCAAATCTGTTTTTGAGATGGTCTCTAACTTCAGGTGGGACATGTTAAGTTCATAGTTTGGCTTTCATAGACTTGTTTTAATTTTTTTCAGCTTCTGCCTGAGCGTGCATATGAGCAATTTATGGTCTATTCCACAGTTGTCTCCTGGCCTTGTTTTGGCTTATGATATTGAGTTATCCCACTGTGTTTTCCCACAGATGTAGTGCAATTCCTGTGCATTACATTTGGTGAAGTATATGTGTATGATCACCTTTTATGTTATTTTAAAAAGACATTTGCAATGAATAACTCATTGATCTTTCAAAATTCTATCAAGCAATCTCAACCATCATTACTAACACCAAGGCCATATATTCAGCTAGTGATCCTTCCTTTTTTGTTTCCAACCTTCATATTCCAATCACCAATAATTATCAATACATCTTGATTGCCTATTTGATATATTTAGGACTGAAGAAGTCAGTTGTTGTTAGGTGCCATTGAGTTGGTACTGACTCATAGCGTTGTTATGCACAACAGAACAAAACACTGCTTGGTGCTGGGCCAACCTCACAATTGTTGCCACGCTTGAACCCTTTAATGCTGCCACTTGGCCAATCCATCTCACTGGGGGTCTTTCTTTTTCTCTGACCCTCCACCTTATCAAACATGATATCCTTCTCCAGTGACTGGTCCTTCTTGACAATGTGTCCGCAGTATGAGAGACAAAGTCTGGCCATCCTGGCCTCCAAGGAGCACTCTGTTTGTACTTCCTGTAACACAGATCTGTTTGTTCTTTTGGCAGCCCATGGTACTTTCAATATTCTCCTCCAACACCGTAACTCAAATGCATCAATTTTTTTATGATCTTCCTTATTCACTGTCCAACTTTTGTGTGTATATGAGGTTACTGAAAATACCATGGCTTGGGTTGAATGTACCTTGGTCCTCAAGCTGACATCTTTTGCTCTTCAACACTTTAAAAAGGTCTTGTGCAGCAGATTTGCCTAATGCAATACATCATTTGATTTCTTAACTGCTGCTTCCATTAGTGTTGATGGCTGATCCAAGAAAAATGAAGTCTTTGCCAACTTCAATCTTTTCTCCATTGATAAGAATGTTGTTTATTGGTCCAGTGGTGAGGGTTTTTGTTTTCTTTACATTGAGTTGCAGTCCATACCAAAGAATTTATACAATTTCATCATCACTGGCTTTAGTGGTTGGAGTATAAATGTGAATAGGTAGTATTAACTAGTTTCCTTGTAAGCATATGGATATTATACTATCACAGACAGCGCTGTACATCAAGATAGATCTTGAAATGTTCTTTTTGAAGATGAGTTAGACAACTTTTGACTTTGTCATTCATGGCATAGTAAACTTTATGATTGTTGGATTCAAAATGGCTAATAACATTCCATTTCAGCTCACTAATGCCTACGATATTGATCTGTATCCATTCCATTTCATTTTTGACAACTTCCACTTTTCCTAGACTTATACTTCGTATGCTCTATGTTCCAATTAATAGATGTTTATAGCTGTTTCTCCTTTTTTTGAGTTGTCCCCCATCAGCAAATGATGGGCCCCAAAGCTTTATTCCATTTGTATCATCATTATCAATTCTACTTGGAGGAGAATTTCCAACCTGAGGGTCTCATCTTCTGGCACTATAGCTGATAGTGTAATGTTGCTATTCTAGTCTTATCTCTGAGAATATTTCACTGCTATTCATATGGTTATCAGTGGCAAAACATTCCTAGAATGGCATTGTAGAATAAGAACTGAACTGTCAACTGCAAGATTGGGTGTTTAAATCCCCCAACCACACCTTGAAAACAGTATACTAGGTCGCTATGAGTTGGAACTGACTTGATGACACTTATCAACAACAAGAACAACTTTCAAAAGTAGTCATCCTCTTCTCCTTCCAAGTCTGTCCTAGTTTAGAAGCTACACTGAAACCTGTCCACCATGGGTGACTCTGGAGATATTTAAAATACTGGTAGCAACACTTCCAGCATCACAGCAACACATAAGCCACCACAGTAAAACAAACTGAGAGATAATTGGCAGCCTTCTAACCTAAGGGACTAATATTCTGGTACTATATCAGACAATGTTCCACTGTTTTCTATAAGGTTGTTACTAGCTAATCTTTTATGAAATTAAACATCTACATCCTTCTTTCTAGTCTGTCTTCATCTGGATACTCCACTGAAACCTGTCTACCATGGGTCACCCTGTCAATGTTTGAGATTATAGATGACATAGCTTCTAGTATCCCAGCAATATACATGCTACCACAGTAAGACAAACGGACAGACAAGTGGTGGGGTATATATAATATTAAACTTTGATAAGCATTAAACTGACAATCAGTGGATGGAATCCAAACCAGGCACTATTGTCATTAGTGTCGGCAAGTCTGTTCTGGCCCTGTATAGGGTTTTTGAGGAGCAGCTGTTGGTTTTGAACTGCTGACCTTGTCATTTGCAGTCCAGAGATATTATAAAAATATACTAGTTTAGATCCTATCAGTTGATTATCAAGTTAGTACTTTATTTACAGTAATTCTCTTTCTGGAACTCTTTATTAATGCATCTGTCCTATCATACTTTGAAAGAGTCCATTAGTTAGCCTATATTTTTCCATAGCTCCTCCTGTGATATAAATATAGTTTATATTATCATGGATGCAGCACCAAGCTATTAACATATGATTTATAATGGATAAATTTCTTTAAAAAGAAATACCTCACACCTCAGCTAATTTTTTGTTCACTAAATACCCAGAGTGAACAGCTAAGAAAGGTAATGACAAAATGAATGATATTGAGAAACAAAGGAAGACGGAATTCATCTTCAGGGTCATTGCAACAAAAAGGAAATGAACCTCTCAACAGGTTTTTTTTCCTTCACTTAATTCGACCTGACTGCATTTATCTCATTTATGCTATCATAGCTCTTTAGGTTTATATGTTAAGAAGTGGTTTACCTGTACAAGTACCCCTTTACTTCTATTGTCAGCCTGTCTCTCTCTTCCTCAGACATGAAACAAAGCAGAAGAGACAATCTGTCTCATCAAAATGTGATGAATGGCATCTCCATGAGCATCTTTCCATCAAGATTTTTTGGAATTGATGATCTGCTATCTAACCTTTCCTGATGTTTAAGGTTTTTTATGCTTCCTAAACTTCTTACTTCAATCACCTCATATGCATGTGAAATAATGAATCAGGAAGACCAGACAAGAATCAATGCATTTGAATTACAGTGCTGGAGAAGAATATTAAAAGCACGGTAGACTGCTGGAAGAACAAACAAATCTCTCTTGGAGGAAGTACAGCCAGTATGCTCTTTTGAAGCCAGGATGCGAGTCTTCGTCTCTCATTCTTCCAATATGTTATCAAGAGGGATCAGTCCCTGGAGGGATCATTATGCTTGGAAAAGTAGAGAGGGTCAACAAAAAAGAGGAAGAGTCTCTATGGGATGGTTTGACACAGTGGCAGCAGCAATGAACTTAAGCTTAACAACAGTTGTGAGAATGGTGCACTGTTTTGTTCTGTTGTGCATAAGGTCACTATGAGTCCAAAATGACTGAACAGCGCATAATAGCGTCAATAAGAAGCCTTCTTCTAGGCTTTGAGACTTCCAGTGATGTTCTTGTTCACTAAACAAGCCACATTGTTTTAAAATATATCTTGTTTTGAATGAACTGGAGACTAACTTCTATGGGGAAAGAGTATGACAAAAATTCAATGTGACTTTACTAAAAATATCATATATGAACATTATAAATGTAAATATAGTTGGCATTGACATTGAACTTGGAACAGAGGAAGTAGAAAGCATAGTCTCAGGATTCAAATTATAGTTGATCATGCCAATGATTGAAGACCCTTTTAGAAAAGATACCATTCCTCTCTTCTTGCCTCCACATTTCATTTTAGGGATCCTGACCCTTTTATATTTTTAGACATAGCTCTCCTTCATGTCCTGCAAGCTGGAAAAATGGATATGTGACTACCATTCTAGATGATAACAGGAAGACTATCTGGATTTGAAAATGGAATTTAGAAATTCTAGGAAAAGAAATGTAGAAACTGGTCTTATAAAAGTATAGATTCAGACGTAGAATATTCGTTCTTGTACAGAAAAAAATAAAGAAAAGTTATTTATACATAGAAAAATTAAATGTATTTGAACATAAATGGCTGCTAATTGAAAGGTTGGAGGTTTGGGTCCACCCAGAGGTACTTTGGTGATCTATGGTTAAATTGATCAATTCTGTTGCTTAATTTTGTTTGACATTCAGAAGATCTCTCAGTGGAGCCCTACTATAGTCACTGCACCAAAAAAGAAATGTTTTCTTTCTTTTTTTTTTTGATACTGAAGGATCAAAAAAAGCTAGTGATACTGAAGGAATAAGTCCAAGGTGCATTAAAGGCATTGACTTCAATGAATAAGGCTCTGGGAATTGATGGACTACAAACTGAAATCTTCCAACCAACTTATGTTGCACTAGAGGTACTCACTCATCTATGCCAATAAATTTTGAAGATTGGTACCTGGCCAACTGCTTTGAAGAGATCCATATTTGTGCTCATTCCAAAGAGAGGTGACCCAATGGAATGCAGAAATCATTGGACAGTATAATTAATATCACATGCAAATAAAATTTTGCTAAAGAGAACTCAAAACTGGCTGCAACAGTACATTGGCAGGAATTGCCAGAGGTTTAAGCAGGATTCAGACAAGGATGTGGAATGAAAGATATAAGAGCTGACATCAGATGGAAAAGCAGAGAATACCAGAATACCTGTGCTTTATTGACTACACAAAGGCTTAGATTGTGTGGATCATGACAAGCTATGGACAACATTACAGGAAATGAAAATTTGAGAATACTTAATTGTGCTCATGAAGAACCTATAGACAGACCTAGAGGTAGTTGTTTGAACATAACAAGGGAACATGGAATGGTTTAAAATGAGGAAAGGCATGCAACAGGGTTGTAGTCTTTCAATCTGTATGTTGAGCAAGTAATCCAAGAATCTGGATTATATGAAGAAAAGTGTGTCATCAAGGTTGGGGAAAGACTCATTAACAACCAGCAATATGTAGATGATACAACCTCGTTTGCTGAAAGTGAATAGGACTTAAAATACTTACTGATGAAGTTCAAAACCACAGCCTCCAGTAAAGATTGCACCTCAGTGTAAAGAAAACAAAATCTTTACCACTGGACCAATAAATAACATCAAGATAAATGGAGAAAAGGTTGATGGTGTCAAAGACTACATTTTACTCAGATCAGCCATCAACACTTATGGAAGCAGCATTCAAGAAATTAAATGACATATTGCATTAGGCAAATCTGCTGCACAAGACTCTAAAGTATTCAAAAACAAAGATGTTGGCTGTTCCAGCCTGCTGCTTTCTCGCTACCTCTTTGGATTCACCGCTCCCCCAACCCCCAAGACGGAGAGGCGGCCTGGCTGTGGATGGTCAGATAGCCTTCATCACCCGTCGCTAATCCCTGACCCCAATCAGCAAGGAGCAGACAGCGGCAGCAGCAGCAGCAGGCGTGAAGGAATATGGCGAGACGGCTGCCGGCCCTGTGTGGTGGACTGTGGCATGGGGTATACAAAGCTAGGATATGCTGGAAATACAGAGACACAGTTCATCATTCCTTACTGTATCGCTATTAAGGAGCCAGCAAAAGTGGGTAACCAAGCTCAAAGGAGGGTGATGAAAGCCATTGATGACCTAGACTTCTTCATTGGCGATGAAGCAATAGAAAAACGTACCTATCCTACAAAGTGGCCAATCAGCACTGCTATAGTTGAAGATTGGAACTTGATGGAAATGTTTCTGGAGCAAGTGATCTTTAAATACTTAAGGGCAGAGCACGAAGACCATTATTTTCTTTTGAATGAACCTCCACTTAATACTCGAGAAAACAGAGAATATACTGCTGAAATAATGTTTGAGTCATTCAGTGTTCCAGGCTTGTACATTGCTGTACAGGCTGTTCCTGTCTTAGCTGCATCCTGGACCTCTAGACAAGTAGGAGTGCGGACGTTGACTGAGACTGTAATAGACAGTGGGGATGTTGTCACTCCTGTCATTCCTGTGGCAGAAGAATATGTGATTGGCAGCTGTATTAAGCACATTCCAATCACAGGACGGGATATAACGTATTTCATTCAGCAGCTGCTGAGAGACCGAGAAGTAGGAAATCCTCCAGAACAGTCCCTGGAAACGGCTAAGGCAGTAAAGGATCCTTACAGTTATGTCTGCCCAGATTTAGTAAAAGAATTTAACAAGTATGACACAGATGGATCAAAGTGGATTAAACAGTATACTGGAATAAATGCTATCTTAAAGAAAGAATTTTCCATTAATGTTGGTTATGAGAGATTCTTGGAACCAGAAATTTTTTTTCATCCAGAGTTTGCTAATCCAGACTTTACACAGCCTATCTCAGAAGTTGTAGATGAAGTAATTCAGAACTGTCCTATTGATATCAGACGTCCTCTCTACAAGAACATTATCCTTTTTGGAGGCTCAACCATATTCAGGGACTTTGGACTTCACTTGCAAAGAGATTTGAAAAGAACTGTAGATGTCAGGCTGAAATTAAGTGAAGAATTAAGTGGCGGTAGATTGAAGTCAAACCCTATTGACGTACACGTCATGATGTACACACTATATGCAGTGATACACAGTTTGGTCTGGAGGGTCAATGTTGGCTTCCACACCTGAGTTCTACAAGTATGCCACACCAAAAAAGATTATGAAGAAATTGGACCTAGCATTTGTCGTCACAAGCCATTGTTTGGAGTCATGTCTTAAAACTGACTTCACAGTTCCTGGAATTAGGGAGGGGGAAGAGATTGTCTTTCTGATGGCTTGTTTTGTCTGGCTGACTGGTTTTAAGATTTCAAAACTGACTTGAAATAATAAGACCAAACATAATTATACAAGAATATTTTAATAAGTGTATCATCATGCGAATGTAGAGGAAAGCCAAAATGATTGGTTTTCTTTAGATTGAATATTTGAATCTTACGTGTCACAAAAGAAGCGGGTTTTCGTTCTTTCTGTGCCCTAAAATTTTGTATATTATTGAATTATCCCAGATTTGATGAGATTTATCAGTATGTAGATGGCTCTATAATGTTTGAATTGTACACTTCTAAGCATACAGTGCAAGAGCTTTTTTATGTTTCATACTTTTTTATACTTTGAGGAATAAAAGTCAAAGAAAAATGGTAATATTTGAGGGGGAAAAAGTGACCAAGTAAAGAAGAAATTAAGAAAATAATAGCCTAACGAGACTTGGCGTACACACTCATGGGATTCCAGTTATTATGAATTGCTTCTCCCCTTCCACCCTCCAGCCCAGTGGTTTTCTTTGTAAGTGCTTTTGGAACTAAGAAGCTAGTATCTTGGATTAACTGGTGCCTGCTAATGCTTTCTGATTACTCACGTTATGTTTCTGGCTTTAAATGAAAAGTAAAGACAAGACTGTTGTCTGACCAATATTGCAGTTCTGTAGTGTCATTTCTTATTTGAAAAAACAAACCCAATAATTTGACTTGTCAAAATCGGTGTATTTAAAGCCTAAAACAGTGGTTACGAATCGGGCTTTGGACCTTCAGGCCAGCAGTTCAAAACGATCAGCCGCTCTGTGGGAGAAAGATGAGGCGTTCTGCTCCCGTAAAGATTTATAGCCTTGGAAACCCTGTACAGGGTCACTATGGGTCAGAACCAACTCGACGGCACTAAACAACAACAACCATTGTAATAAAGGGACAGATTTCTTTTTACTTGTTTCAAGCTCTTCAATCTCTTTATAAGTTAACAAATACATCTATTTTCCTTAATCCTCTGCAAATAGATCTTTAAAATCACAACAGTTGATTAGCAAGTTGACTTTTTAATGTGCTCTATACAAATAATTGTGAGCTTCTAATATGTTGAGTGCTTTTGTTTTGATAACTGGATCTCCATTTGATATTTTCATTAGTATAACTCATTTGCAGTTTGAAAATTTTTTTTAGTTCCAGTCCTCTGACATATCATGGAAAGTTAATTTTCTTTGCATTTTAATATATCTGAATCATGAAAAAAATTCATCAAAATAAATTAAAACTGAATTAAAAAAAAAAAAAAAAAGCAAAGATGTCAGTTTGAGAACTAAGGTATGCCTAGCCCAAGCCATGGTATTTTCAATAACCTCATATACATATGAAAGTTGGGGAGTGAGCAAGGAAAACCTTAGAAGAACTGAAACTTTTGAGTTATGGTATTGGAAGAGATTATTAAAAGTATCATGGACTTCCAGCAGAACAAACAGATCTGTATTGGGAGAAGTATAATGCTCCTTACAAGCCAGGATGGCCAGATTTCATCTCTCATACTTCAGACATACTGTCAGGAGGGAGCAGCCACTGGAGAAGGACATCATGCTTGGTAAAGTAGAGGGTCAACAAAAAAGAGAGAGAGACCCCCAATGAGATGGATTGGCACAGTGGAGGCAGGAATGGGCTCAAACGTAGCAATGATTGTGAGGTTGGCATAGGACCAGGCAGTGTTTCATTCTATTGTGCATAGTGTTGCTATGAGTTGGTACAGACTAGAAGCCAAATAACAATGACAACAAAGAGTTACACAAAGTAAGCCATCTTATCAGTTGATTCACTGTCTCTTTTAATATTTATACTAAATAAAAACATGAGTTTCTTCATTGACACAATATTACTAACTTAAAGTCAATGAAGGACAGACTTCTTCAGAGATATACCCCATTGGCGTCACATCTCTCCAACAATGGTGATCACCTATATTACCAATTGTATATCAACATCTGTATGCTTATAAAACTAGAAAAAGTTATTTTTCGTTAGACTAGTTAATAAAATTTTTTATAGATTTGAAATTTCTTAGATAGTCAAAAGAGCCCTGTTAGCATAGTGGTTATGAGACGGGCTGCTAATCACATGGTTAGCAGTTAGAAACTACCAGAAGTTCTGCAGGATAAAGATGAGGCTTTCTGTTCCTGTTAAGATTTACAGCCTTGGAAACCCTATGCAGGGTTGCTATGAGTCAGAACCAACTCCATGGCACATCACCACTAAGAGAGTCAAATCAAAAACAAATTCTCTAGTGGCTTCCCTTTCCACTTTTTGTTTAGTTTTTATTATGTAGAGACTCATTTCTAAAATATAAAGGAAACTACAACACCTCTACAAGAAAAAGACAAATAACCCAATTAGAAAATGGGCACAGGACATGAACAGACACTTCACCAAGGAAGAGATCTGAGACAGAGGCGATAAAGTGGAGAGATGGCATGGCTGAGGACTTTAGACCCAGAGAGGGAGAGGGGTTGTGTGCTGATGACCGGGGGTCAGGCTTGCAGGGTATACTTTGGTATATGACGGTATATACCCTTTGGTTGTTGATGCATGGAGGGGATTGTAACCATAACAATGAAATGATATATGATAGGATACATGTAAAGCTAATATTCTCCCATGTAAAATACCACATAATTCACAATAAAATATTAAAAAGAAATCAATAAGAGATATATTTCAAAAAGTGGAAAAAAGTTTTCATTATGAATTGAGTGATAGCTTACATGGGAGAACATCGGTTTTACACTCATCATTTCACTGCAATGATTACTCAATTTTATTTTAAGCCTCTGTTTTTCAAAAGAATTCTGAAACATATGCAAAAAAAAAAAGCATATAAAGATTATTTGTAAAGTTAAAATAGTAATGAGATAATATCTCTGTATCCTCCACCCAGGATTAAGAAGGAGGACATTATCAGTACCTTGGGGGCACCTTAACATTTGTTGTTGTTAAGTGACCTCCAGTCAATTCTAACTCATGAGCAGGGCTCTGTGGGTCAGTACTGACTTGATGGCACTTAATAACAATATGCTCTTTTATAACTCAGAATTGATTAATTTAAAACTCATCCTGCGCTGATCTGAATTCATTAGCATAAGGAAGAAAATCCTATTTCCAGAGGACATTATATGCACATATTTACAACACATACATTTGGGGGGGTTGGGGGAGCACTGCAATCCATAATAAAGATTTTGAGAATCATTCATGTTGATGAGTTCATTAATTTCTTTGCTGATTAATATTCCATTGTATGAATATCCCATAGTCTATCTATCCATTATATTATTGATGAACTTTTGGGTTGCTTCCAGTTTTTACTATTATTGACAATGCTGTGGACATTTTGGATATTTGCCTAGCAGAGGAATTGTTTAGTTCCAACAATGTTTTATTATTTTTTTAAGCTCATATCAAAGGTACTTGCACATAGCAGGCACTGGAGAAATGCTTCAGTATATGAATTTCACTGATTTGATAGTGGATTTAGATATTTTTTTTAACACTTCCTAACAAGTATGCACTGAGGGACAACCATGAAGAACATTTACAGATGGAATGTAAGGTTTGTGCTTAGTAATTGCTTACTTAGATTTTCCCATTCAAGAAGGAACTATACCCTTGCTGAAGAAAACATGGCACAACTATAAAGAGATAACTCATTGCAATTATGTGTGCTCCTTGATAGCCCATAAAGAAAGAACACATTTGCCTAACTAAGTGCTCTTTATTGTTTTGGGGATAAGGGCAGATGGAAACACATATGTTGTTAGGTACCATCAAGTCCGTACCGACTCATAGCGACCTTATTCACAGCAGAATGAAACACTGTCTGATCCTGGGCCAACCTCACTACTGTTGTCATGCTTGAGTCCATCGATGCTGCCATTTGGCCAAGCCATCTCATTGGGGGTCTTTCTGTTTTTCTCTGACCCTCCACCTTACCAAACATGATATCCTTCCCCAGCGACTACTCCCTCCTGACAATATGTCTGAAGTATGAGAGACGAAGTTTGGCCATCTTGGCCTCCAAGGAGCACTCTGGCTGCACTTCTTCCAAAGTAGATCTATTGGTTCTTTTGGCAGCCCATGGCACTTTCAATATTCTCCTCCAACACATAGTAAATCAAATATTTGACCAGTTGATTTTTCTGTCAAGTTCATCTCTATATGGGTGGCAGTCAATTTCCTTTCATTTCCCCTTCTAGCCCTTCTATCACATACCATTCATTACATCTGCATTGCCATTCTGATTTAAAAGTATTTATTAATTATTCATTATTAATGTAATTATTCATTACATTGACAATGCAATCATGGCTGCACAGTGAATTCACACAAAAGGGCTCCATCCTTTGTTACTGAAGAAAGCTTAATAACTTTGTTTAACCTTATGTTAGGATTCTAGTTGCAATATTATTTTTTCTCATACAGACTGAATGATTCATATGCTAAGTAAAGGGCTATGCATTTAGAGCAGAAGGGTAACTATGATAATGTTCCTGCAATCACCTGTAGCCCTATAGAGGTTTGAGTTTGCTCTATATTTCCTCTCTCTGGCAGGAAGTATTAAAAGCTTAAGAACTTTTTGTACTGGAATTAGGCTCTTCTGTGTTCTCATGACATAGGTATTGATTAGGACACAGTTTTCTAGATTCCAGATTTTCTTGTTCTGACGTCAATGTTTATATGATTTCTTTCTAATGCTTACCTGAATTCCTGTCTTCCAAAAGATTTTTTTTTGTTGTTGTTGTTTCTTAATAACCCTTGGAGAATACAATGATTCTGTAGGATAAGCACTGAACTGTAAACCACCAGGTCAGCAGTTTGAGTCTATCAGTTGTTTTTTGGGAGAAAGATGAGGCTTTCTGCTCCTGCAAAGATTTAAACACCTCAGAAACCCTATACAGGGTCTCTATGAGTTGGAGTCAACTCAACAGCACTTAACAACAAAATCCCTTATTCTTTATTGCCTAAATACAAATGATCATTGCAGATGTTATTGATATGGTTTATAGCTTGAGTTGTTAATAGCCAACTCATGCAGGAAACTAAGTACATTTGACCTCACACACTTAGATTAGCAAATTAGCAAGAAGTCCAGTCTTGACACGTATCTCCTCACCACCACTGTTTGTGTTCCAGGGGCAAGTCCTGGTTGTCCTTGTCTTGTTGCTAACTCTATTGTTTTGATATTTCTTGGAATTATACAATGCTTAAAACAATTCCGATGGTCCAAATGTCTTATCTAGCTCAAGTGTAATAAAACTCCTCTTACTGAAAGAGTGACTGAGGTGAGTTGATTCTCCTGTCCTTTCTCACTTCTACAACATCTATCTGCTGTGGCATCTGAACAAATATGAGGTCTAACTAACTCAAATATATCCCATTAAGATATGTTGTTGTTGTTGTGAAGTGCTGTTGAGTCGACTCCGACCCATAGCGACCCTGTATAGGATTTCCAAGGAGCAGCTGGTGAGCTTGAACCACCAGCCTTGCAGTTCAAATGACTTTGCAGTCTGATGAATCAGCCCACAGCACCACACCAGGACTCCAAGATATGTTCTTAGCAACATTTTAAATTAGAAAACTGAGACGCAGTGCTCAGTGGTGTTAGAGTACAAATTTGGAATGACATCACTTTGATAGGCTTACTAGATAGAGGACAGTCAGTTAAACTTGAATTTCACGTAAACAATAAATGATCAAACATACAGTCAAGATGCATTGAAAATTACTGGTGATTGAAAAGCAAAAGATGGAAACAAAGAGAAGGATCAGCACTTGAAAAATATGGCCTTGGAGATAGAAATGATACTGGAGATTGCATGACAGGATTGTGCAAGGCTAATGACTTATTCATTGCAAATACCTTTTTAAAACAATGTCAAAGGCAACTATACACATGGACCTCACTAGGTGCAATACATAGGAATCAAATTGACTACATTTCTAGGAAGAGACAGTGGAAGAGCTCAGTATCATCAGCCAAAACCAGGCTAGGGCAGACTGTGAAACACCATCAATTGCTCATATGCAAACTCAGGCTGAAGCTGAAAACATTGAAAACAACTCTATGAGATACAAATTATGATCTTGGATATATTTCACCTGAATTTAGAGATCATTTCAAGAACAGTGCTGGTGCATTAGAAACTAATTTACAAAGACCAGAACTGTTGTGGGATGACATCAAGAACACCATACAGGAAGAACACAAAAGGCCATTAAAATGACAGGAAACAACAACAACAAAAAAGGTCAAAATGGATGTCAGAAGAGACTCTGAGATGTGTTCTTGAGACTCAAGATGCTAAAACAATTGTAAGAAATGAGGACATAAAAAGAGCTGAAGAGAAAATTTCAAAGATGAAATTTTTAAAGTTTTTTTTGTGTGAATTATCTGATAGTTTACATGGGAGAACATTAGCTTTACATTCATCCTATTGTATATCATTTCATTGCCATGATTACAGTCCCCTTCATGTATCATCAAACAACCAAAGGGTATACTCCACAAGCCTGCCCCTCGGTCGTCAGCACACAGCCTTTCTCCCTCTCTTGGTCTAGAATCTCCAGCCACTCCATCTCTCCACTTCATCATCTCTGTCTCTATCTCTGGTGTCACTGTTTCTCTGGGTAGGGTCCTGCATTCCACTCTTCTTCCTTGATGGTCCCAGGGACCTCTGTTTCTAGACTGCAAAGTCAACCTCTCCCCTCCTTTTGCTACAAATCATCTACCTCTACATTTCCAACCCTCACAGTCAGTCCTGATAGAAATTATTCACTATTGTACCACAAGAGTCCTATCCCTATCTCCTTTCATCAGCCATGCCTAGACAGATTGGATACTACTCAGTGGAGATTCTTCCTTCCTCCATACCCTCTGGATCTAGGCTCCCTCTTGAAAGCTTGTAAGCCAGTCACTTTTTGTCTTTGTAGCCATCCCCTCATTTTGGGTATAGCCAATGTCCAAGTTGCCCATCCCTGTCTACCCTGTGTATGGAGGGGGATGGGAATGATCCTCACTGTAAAGATTTGTTCCCTCTTTTGAGTTACTGCATCCATAGGTGTAGGTCAAGTTAATCAAATTGTATCAGATTACTCTTTTTTTTCCACTTCTTTTTTCTTCTAGTCAAGTTCTGACCATCCAGCCATTGAAGACAGGTTAAGTGGATATTATCTGCAAGTGTGGGTGTTCTTGTGCATATGCCCTCACTTCTTATCAGCTGGATGCTTCACTCTTCACTCTAGTCCTCTGTGGCTATGTCACTGTCTCTGGGCCCAGGAGTCCCCAGGTCTTGCCACACTGCTGGCCAACCAGGTCTCTACCCAGGTTTACAGGAGTCTATTGAATGTGGTTGGACTTAGCTCGCAGCTTCATTGCTGTTTTTCCCTCACTTCCCCTTATAGGTGACCAATGTAGTCACCAGTCAGATAGCATGTTTGCTCACATATTTCCCTAGAGTCTTAGTCTTGGAAGGGAGATTGCCTTGAGAAGCCCCAACCACTTGCCTTGATGTCAAAGATAATATTTTTGAGAAGATGAAGTCAAGCATTATAATGAAATATGTAAGGACCTGGATTTGGAAGGAGAGGTCAAGCAGGGATGGCACAAGAGGGAGACTGACTGGTGAGCAGTTGGCCAGACTGGCTAGACTATATTCTAAGCAGTTTTGGCAGTGGAGGGATGCCTGGCTGAGCAGATTTGAGCAGGCAATGGTAAAAGGTCAATTCTTTATTTTTCCCCACTCTTCACTGGTGACCAGGTATGTGTTCAGCTCCCCTTCTCATGCACCCGCAGTACAAACCCTGCTGTCCAGGAGTTTGGAACCACATTGTTGAGAGCCACATCAGCATGAGGTAGGGGCTGGCTGCATCACATTGGTGTGCTGCTTTGGTGCCTGGATTTCGATGGGCTTGACTCCACACCTCCAAATCCTGTAGAGTCACCAGACCAGCATTTAACAAGTCATCCTGCCCCTAACTTTCCTGAAGTCCTAATAGACACTGAAATCAACTCCATCAAGGGCCCTCACAAACTACTTCTCAACTTATAGTGCCTTAAATATAGACAATACCAAGACAAATAGGAACTATGTCTACAGCCAGGAACTTTGCTGTAACATCCCTTCCACAACCTCCTTGTGAGCTCCTTGGACTGCAAAAGCCCCCCAGAGATTTCTCCCCATCTGATCCAACAAGAGCTCTGTTTGTGTTTTTACAAATGCAACAACCTCACAATGCCCAGGAGACAAGAAACACATTTATCTCACATGAAGAAACAAGAGAGAATGGCTGAAACAAATGACTAAGATACAGATTGGGACAATGTTTCTAAGGAAAAAAAGAATATAACTAACTGAAAAAGAATGATAATTAAGTACCTTCAAACAATCAATAGGAAGGTTGAGGAAAGCAAGGAGAACTCAGAAAAAACTTTAGAAGAATCCAGAAAATATTACAAGAACAAACAGACAAAAATAAATGCAAATTTTGAAACAATATAAAACCTGCAATTAGAAATCCAGAAGATTAATACTAAGATCTCAGAAACTGACAATACATTGAAAAGGGCGGTACAAAGTAATGGAAACCCGAATTAGTCAGCTAGAAAATAAATCGTTCAATACTAGTATACTAGAAGAACAATCAGAACAAAGAATGAAAAAATCTGAAGAAAACATGAGTTTTGTAGGACACCATAAATGTACAATTTACAGGTGATCAGAATTCTAGAACAGCAAGAGGCAAGCACAGAGAAAATTGTCAAAGAGTTGTTGGAAGAAAACTTACCAAACATCATGAAAGTTGTGAACATAAGCATACAAGAAGCTGAATGAACCCCAGCAGGATAGAGCCCAAAAGAAAATCCCCAAGACATATCATAGTCAAACTTTTGAATATCAAAGACAAGGAAATTGTGAGAGCAGCTCAGGAAAAATGAAATGTTACCTAAAAGGGGAACTAATAAGACTAGGCTCAGATTTCTCAGCAGAAACCATGTAGGCGAGAAGGCAATGGAATGACATATATAAAACTCAAAAAGAAAAAAAGTTCCAACCAAGAATCATATATTCAGCAAAGCTGTCCCTCAAGTACAACAGAGAAACTAGGACATTTCCTGGTAAATAGAAACTAAAGGAATTTGAAATCACCAGACCAACTTTACAAAAAATGAAAAAGGGTGTTCTTTGGACTGAGAATAAACAGCAGACAAAAAATTGAGATTACTATTCATGGTAACACCAGTCAGAACTCAATCCAGATATAGACATATTTAAGTTCTGGTATCTTAGTGGTTAGAAGTCCAGGTCAGCACTTTGAAACTATGAGCTGTTCCATGGGAGAAAGATTAGGCTTTCTGCTCCCATAAAGATTTACAGCCTCAGAAACCCTATAAAGTGTTGGTATGAATCGAACCAACTCCACGGCACACTATCACCACTATCAAAGTAAAATAAACCTGTAAGACTGAAAATAGGGAACCAAAGATATCAATGTATAATGAGCTTAACTACAAAGCAAAAAGAGAGAATAGTGTAGATACAGAAGATCCAAATAGCAAGGAATAGTCAAATAGATTTCAGCATAAAATAGACAGTTTCAAGCAGGGAAAAAACTAACAAATTAGAGCGTTTGTTGCTGTTGTTAACTGTTTATCTAGTCAGTTCCAAATTATAGTGATCCTGTGTATGGTTTCCAAGGAGTGGCTGGTAGGTTTGAACTACCACCTTGTGGTTCAAATCTACCTTGTCATCCACTGTATTATCCTGCAGCATCTCACCAGGATTCCTAAATTACAGAGTAACTGCAAAGATAAATAATCACCTCCAAATCAAAATTTTTAAAAAGAGGGAAATCAGAAAGATTTAGTTAACATGAACACAACAGAAATGAAAA
>NW_006408579.1:17033192-17043020 GCF_000296735.1 Chrysochloris asiatica
TTGAAGAGAAAAGATGTCAGCTTGAGGACTCAGGTGAGCCTGACCCAAGCCATGCTATTTTCAATAACCTCATATGCATGCAAAAGCTGGACAGTAAATAAGGAAGATCATAGAAGAATTGATGCTTTTGAGTTATGGTGTTCGAGGAGAGTATTCAAGGTACCATGGGCTCCCAAAGGAACCAATAGATCCATTTTGGAAGAAGTGCAGCCAGAGTGCTCCTCGGAGGTCAAGATGGCCAAACTTGGTCTCTCGTACTTTGGTCATATTGTCAGGAGGGACCAGTCACTGGAGAAAGATATCATGTTTGGTAAGGTGGATGGTCAGAGAAAAAGAGGAAGACCCCCAAAGAGATGGATTGGCCAAGTGGCAGCAACGATGGACTCAAGCGTGGCAACCATAGTGAGGTTGGCATAGGATCAGGCAGTGTTTCGTTCTGCTGTGCATAAGGTCGCTGTGGGTCAGTACTGACTCGTTTGCACCTAACAACAACTACAACAACAGCTAAGCAAAGTCTATGGTTTGCTGAATGTAAAACTGGAAAAGTCAATAAAAAAATAAAAAGAGAGATGGAAGGAATACACAGAGTCATTGTATGAAAAATAAATGGTCAGTGTTCAACCATTTCAACAGGTAACATATCACCAAGAAGCAATCATACTGAAGGAAGAAGTACAAGTTTCACTGAAAGCACAGGCAAAAAACAAGACTCCAGGAAGTGATGGAATACAAATTGAAATCTCATAATAAAATGATGCATCACTAGAGGTTCTCTCTCATCATTGATGAGAAATTTGTAAGACAGCTATTTGGCCATATGATTAGATGAGTTCCATATTTATGTGCATTCCAAAGAGAAGTAACCCAATGGAATGTGGAAATCACTGAACAATATGTAAGTAAAATTTGTTTAAGGTAATTAAAAAACAGTTGCAATAGTACACTGACAGGAAACTGCAGAAATTCATGCCAGATTTAGGATAGGACATGACACTAGAAATATCCTTACTGACATTTGACAGATCTTGGATGAAAGCAGAGATACCAGTAAGATGTTTATGCTTTATTGACTATGCAAAACTTTGAACTGCGGGGATCATCACAAGCTATGGATATCGATGTGAAGAATGGGTTTTCCAGAGTACTTGATTATGAGGAATCTATACATAGACAAAGAGGTCATTGTCAGAACAGAACAAAGGGATATTGAATGATTTAGAATCAAGGAAGTTGTGTGCCAGGATTGACTTCTTTGACTATACTAATTCTATCTGTATTCTGAAGAAATAATTTGAGATCCTGGAAAATATGAAGAAGAAATGGCATCAGGACTGGATGAAGACTCTTTAACAACCTGTGATGTGCAGATGATACAAATTTGCTTGCTGAAAGCAAAGAGGACTTAAAATATAAAGATCACAGCCTTCAGTATGTGCAAGATTTCAGTGTAATGAAAAAAAAAACCCTCCCCATTGGGCAAGTAAATAAAATAATGATAAATGAAGAAAAGATTGAAATTGTCAAAGACTTCATTTTGCTTAGATCTACTATCAACACTTATGGAAACAGCAGTAAAGAACTCAAATAATGTATTGCATTAGGCAAATGAGCTGCATAAGATCTCTTTAAAGCATTCAAGAGCAAAGATATCAGTTTGAGGACTAAGGAATGCATAACCCAAATCATGGTGTTTTCAATCACCTCATACTCATATAAAAGTTAAATATTGAGTAAGAAAGATCGTAGATGAATTGGTGTAATTGAATTATAGTATTTGACAAGAATGTTGTGGATATAATGGGCTGCCAGAAGAATAAATAAATCTATGTTGGAAGAAGTACAGCCAGAATGCTCCTTAGAAGCCAGAATGGTGAGACTTTGTCTTTCATACTTTGGACCAGTTGTCAGGAGGGACAGCCCTTGGAGAAGGACATTATACTTAGTAGAGTGGAGTGTCAGTGAAACAGAAGAAGACCTTCAATGAGATGGATTAACACAGTGGCAGCAGCAATGGGCTTGAACATAGCGGTAATTGTGAGGATGGTACAAAATTGGGCATTGTTTTGTCCTGTGTTAATAAGGTTACTATGAGTCAGAACAGACTTGACCACATGTAACAAAAACAATAGCATAAATAATTTATTAGTATAAGTATGTCCCATAGAATGATTGACTAAACAGGACATGTTTTACTAAATTTGACAACTCTACCCCTTATACTTGGGGCTTCCCAACTGCTATCAAATATTGTTTTGTTTTGTTTTGCTTTTTAAATCCAATACCTCCTTCAGTAGCATGCTGTTGATATGCATATAAAGTCAGCAAATAACTGAAACTCCAGTAAGTACTGTAGGATGATTAGAGTCCATTGGTATTAGTCTTAAAATGAACTTCATGTTCCAGTAGCTTTTGGCTTACTACAGATTGATGATTTGCTTAAGATTTCACAGAAAAATCGTCTTTCCCATCAATATCGTCCTCTGTGGCTCTACTAGGACAATGGTATTTTATGGTAAAACTGATCTGAGGTCCGAATATTCTAGCTCTTTAAACTTATGCACTTAGTTGCTTTAGGAAGACACAACTTGTTCTTGGAAGGACTGGTTTAGAATAGGCCTGGCCCACCTCACCCATGCAAAACCGCTATTAGTCATATTATTTGAGCCTAGATTTTTTGGCCCTCTTGGTGACTTTATTTTTTTTCTTTGCTCCTCCTTGTCATTGGGCCTTTGATGGAGATTATCCTAATTACTCTAACTGGTTTCTACAATCTTGAATTTTAGGGGAAAGAGGTTTGAACTTCTGTACTTTTATATTCCAATAAACCACCAATATTATGCAAAGATTGTTCCCTTAAATAATACCAGTAGTTTCTTTTGAAAAAGAAAGGAAGGAAAGTAAGAAGGACGGAGAAAAATATTTTAAATTCAACTTCACTGGACACACAGTTAAATTAAAAAACGCAAAACATTTGGAAACTCAAGGGGAACAAAGCACAGTAGCATAAATTCCCAAAAGTAGCTATAAGTCCTGTTTATGTTTTGGTATGTAGCCTTCCAAAGATTTTTCTATGGGTCTATGTGTATGTGTTTCTATTTCTGTGGAAATGTATATATACATGTTAGGTAGATAGATTAGGGAAGGACAGGCCAAACTACAAACTTCCCAGAAGTATTGTAATAAATCAGTGTGGCAGTTAGGTCATGAATACAATTATAATAGCTGAATTGTGGAAAAGGGGTTATTAAGATCCAAGGAAGAAAATACCAAAAACGACTTTATCTAGGAATTGGACAGCACAAACATTCAGAAAAACTGACTAAGGCACTGAGAACGAACATCCGGAGACACTGACGAAAACACAGGAAGCCAAATCCCCTCCAACTAGTACATGAAAGCCTAGTCTAAATAATTAGCCAGGGCAACAATCCAAAAAGATGTCGAAGGCACTGGCAGTCTAACCTCTTTCAACTAGTGCATAAATTTCTAGTCTTTGTAATCAGTAGATACGCCCCTCGCTCTCAAGGTGGGAGCCCATTCTTATCTGTATGAGAACATATATGCTTTGTCTATGTTTAAACCACTGTGTCTGGCTCCTTCTGTGTACGTAATGTGCCTTGTTTTTGTTCTTGTTAAGTGTGGTTGAGTCAGTTCTGACTCATAGCATCCCTGTATAGGGCTTCCAAGGAGCAGCTGGAGAGTTTGAACCGCTGACCTTGTGTTTCAAATCAACTTTTCAGCCCAGTGCTTTATCCCACAGTGCCACACCAGGACTCACATATTGTGCCTATGTGCTACCAATACTTTGGAAGGGCAGTAGGGTTGAGCCAGGATGAATCATCTCATCCATCTGCCTTATAATATATTCACATACATAAAAAGTTCATACTATAGGTACAATTTTTGGCAGAATGAAACATCATGAAGATTTTTCCATATCACTAATTATTCTTCTAAAATATTACTTTAATCGCTATAAAATATTCCAATGATTAAGTGCCTAATCATACAAATCAATCAACTGTTCTGTACTTGATGTACTTGAGTATTTTCAAGGAACTTTGTTGTTAAATTTTTGCATGCATCTTTAATTATCTTGTTATGATAAATTATTGACAATAGAATTCTGGATCTGGATATTTTTCCCATAGAACATTTTTTCCAGCTTTTTTTGCTTTTTAGACATAGGTTTATCAAAGAGTTGCAAAGATAGTAAAAACAGAGTCTATATACTGTTTACCCATATTCTTCTAATGTTAACTTCTAGGGTAAAAAGACCCCCAAATTCAAACATATGCTACAGAAATCCCTATACTAAGTCTTAAACAGGACAAAGAGACAACAAAGACAAATGATCCAGATGAGAGAAACTATCAGCATAAGGCCAAGATGGAGTACAAATTAATTCATGGCCATAGGGATAGTTATAAAGAATGAAGCAAACGAAGGAAATCATAACAAAAGCGTGATTGGTAGCAGTGCAATTCATCACTATCGCAGGTCAGACTACAGACATGGGAATGCATCGGAGTTGGGATACATACACAACTGAAGATTAAAAAGGTTTCTAGGATTAGTCTCAGGGCTTTGATCACCTGGCTATGTGGTGATCTAAGTAAGACTCGTGATCATGAGGACTGAGTCCTAGCTGCTAGGACTTTTAGATAGTAAGCAGTTGTCTTTGGTAGATCATTGACATGCTCAGGCAAGTTCTTTGATTCTCTCTGCTAACTCGAAGGTAGGAGGATTGGTGTGACGCTGTGGAATAAAGCACTGGACTGTGAGGCTGGTTTAAACTATAAGGTTAGCAATTCAAATTCTCTAGCTGCTTCTTGGAAGCCTTATATAGGTTTGCTATGAGTTAGAACTGACTTGACATCACTTAACAACAATAACAACAATTTAAAGGTAAGATCACATGGCCTGAGGCCAAAATTGCCACACTGCTGGTTTACGGTCAGAAAAAATTAGTGGAATCTAAACCCCTGTCAAGACTCAAAATGGAGTGAGGTACTAAAATAAGCCTCAGTTTGGAATTGTTTGGTATTTTCTCATTATTACACTTTGTTGTTGTTAAGTGACATCGAGTCGGTTCCGACCCATAGAGACCCTGTATAGGGTGTCCAAGGAGCAACTGGTGAGCCTGAACCCACCGACCTTGTGTTTCAAACCGACCTTGCAGTCCAGCGTATTAATTTACAGTGTCACACCAGGTCTCCTTGTTAATACACTGGAGATGTGAAAAGTAGAAGGCCTCTTACCCAATGTAACTGATACGTTAATTGACAGAAGTTATTTAAAGCAGAGTATCTTTTTTAACTGTCAAATACGTACCTTATATATTTTATTCATGTGCATTCTGTTTGCCAGTATGTTGATGTTGGGCCAATGTTAAGTTTGCTGGGTTTGTTACTGTGGTACTTTGAATTTACTTGATATGGTTTTTCTAGCTAATGTCTTCTTAATTCCCATCAAGTGATTGGTGGAACCAGGCAAATAAGGCACAGAGAACTTTAATGCTGGGATTGGTTACTTTTGCCATCCAGCTAGGTTTAAAGGAGCCATCTCAGAAGCAGGAATAGAGGATCCCAGGATCATCAAGAAAGAAGAACATGAGTGGAGCATGACATTCTTACCTAGAATAGTGTCGACAGCAGAGACGGTGACAGAGGCAGCAACACGGAGCAGCTGTAGGCATCTAGTTCCACGGGCTGAATAAAGCTGTGTGCCTACAAGCAGGAGACTGGTGTTCAGAATGTGACCTTTGTACACTTACAGACAGACTAAATGAGCTTGGTAACACTTGCCCAAGTAGGGCAGAGGCCTAGGGGCCACATGGCTAAGAGGCTGAAGACAAAAGTGACCCATGCCTGCAGTATGGCAGACAAAAGGCGTTCCTAAATGGAAAACTGATTTTTGATCCTGAATTGTAACCTGTTCACTTCCCTATTAAATCCCTTAATCGTGAGTATTATTATGAGTTCTGTGTGGCCATTGCAATGTTTCATTGAACACAGAGGGAAGCAGAGAGCGCCATGATAGGGTTCGTCAGTGTCAGAACAGGGTAAGGAAGGTTTCAGGGTGGAGGCATATCTGACCTCCACTTCATAAGAATTGGCCTTGCACTGCTTTTGAGTTTGATTCCCTTTTACCCCTTTCGAGGTCAGATGAGGTTAGACATGACCCCCTCATAGTTTTTGCAATTATGTTACTGATTGAAATTACAAATTATCTTTCTTTCATAAATCACAAGTATAATGAATAAATCATTTATGATTCTAGTTTCAATTTCTTTGCCATGGAGAGAGAATTTATACCACTTGAAAAGTACCCTTCAAGAGTTTTATAATTTTCTTTTGCATTTGAATCACCTACATCTAATCTGACAGTAATTATCCTTTTTTGTTTTTTAATTTATCATCACTGAATTTTCACAAAGCACTTGGTTTTCTTTGATAAAACAACTCACTTCTCATACTCATTGCAACAGATTATAAGATGTTGGTGGTGGTTATGTGCCATGGAGTCGGTTCCGATTCATAACGACCCTATACTGGGTTTCCGAGGCTGTAAATCTATATGGGAGGAGAAAGCCTCGTCTTTCTCCCGCAGAGCAGCTGGTAGTTTTGAACTGCTGACCCTGAGGTTAGCAGCCCAATTTGCAACCACTACGGAGATATTGTTGTTGTGAAGTGCTGTTGAGTCGGTTCCAACCCTGTGTAGGGTTTCCGAGGAGCAGCTGGTGAGTTTGAACCACCAATCTTGCAGTTCAAAGGGCTTTGCAGTCTGGTGCGTTAACCCACAGTGCCACACCAGGACTCCGGAGATACTAGGCAAATATAATTATATAAATACACTTGAAACAAGTTTAGGGGTAAAACAAAACTGATTTTTGGTCAACTAACCCTTTTGTCTCTAACCTTTTAGAAAGCAGTAGTATTTACGTGAATTTGTTAAAAGGCCCAAGTGTGCGTCAGTGTGTTTCACAGACAGAATGGGGAATTTTGATTAATCCAAGAAACTGAATAAGAGGAGGTCAGTCAAAGAGCGCTGCTGGTAAACTGTAAAACTGCCCTTTAGTAAAACCAGTTGCCATGGAGTTAACTCCAACTCCTGGTGACCCCATATATGCCAGAGTAGAGCTATGCTCCATAAGGTTTTAAATGGCTGATTTTTATAAGTATATCACCAGCCTTTCTTTCCGGGTACCTCTGAATGGACTCAAAACTCCAGCCTTTATGGTTAGCAGTCTAGTGCATTAAACATTTTCACCACTCAGGGACTTCCCCTCTCAGTAAAGGGTAACCTATTTATACTCCCACATACACAGTTGTTGTTGTTGTTGTTAAGTGCCTTTAAATTGGTTCTGACCCATAGCGACCCTGTATAGGATTTCCAGGGAACGGCTGGTGAGTTTGAACTGCGAATTTTGTGGTTCAAACCAGGGCATTAGCCCACAGCGCCACACCAGGACTCCTATATATGGTAGGTGGATTTATATTTTCCCACCTTTGAGAACAGTGGATATCAAACTAATAAAATATCAATCTATATTATAAAACAATTTGAGCTGATAGTAGAAAGTTGTATTTTGGTGATGATTGTTGTTGTTGTTAAGAGCCGTCGAGTCGGTTCCGACCCACAGCCACCCTGAACAGGGTTTCCGAGGCTGTAAATCTTTACGGGAACAGAAAGCCTCAACTTTCTCCTACAGAACAGCTGTAGTTTTGAACTGCTGACCTTGCAGTTGGCAGCCCAATTCGTAACCCCTACGCTACCAGTCCATTAATTATCCATTTTATTTATTTATTATCCGTATTTTCAAATTTATGATCTGATGTATTTCTGCAAAATTAGCAATCCAAATCACTGACCTGTCTTTATTTTCAGGTTGGGTAGTCATTACGAATCGGGCTGATAACCTCAAGGTCAGCAGTTCGAAACTACCAGCTGTTCCACAGGAGAAAGATGAAGCGTTCTGCTCCCGTAAAGATTTACAGCCTCGGAAACCCTGTGCAGAGTCGCTATGAGTTGAAACCAACTCCACGGTACTTAACAACAAGACTGTAACCTACTTCAATTCTCATATAACAACTGTTCTTTTAATTACAGTATTACTATTTTGTGACTAAACTGATGCTTACTTCTCTCCTCTCAATCCCTATCTGGAAATTCATACTATGACATCAGACAATTAGATACCATAGAATAAACATTATAACCAAACAGTTGCCATTTTGTTGATTATGACTCATGATAACTACAAGTGTACCAAATTAGAACTATGCTTAATAGACTTTTCAATGACTGTGATCTTTTGAAAGTCAATGGCAAAGTCTTTCTTTTCAGGTACTTCTAAGTGAATTTGGACTGCCAATCTTTCTACTTAAGCAGCTAAGTGCTTAACTGTTTACACTACTCAGGGACTCCTAAATGTTAACAGGGTCCTTATTTGAAAAGACCATTCACTAAAAGAAAATGTTGATTATTAAGGAACTCATCTAGCATTAACTTAACTTACTCCATGATTGTATTTAGCCTAACTCACACCATGTTTGTTCTGTTTCTCATTCCAGCCTCTGTGAAATTTTATAGCTTTCTCTATTGCTCAGGAACAGGTATATAGCATGTGACCAGCTAGATAATTTGGCCTCAAGGATCATTAGGGCATCAAAGAAGATTGCCTCTGCATCACAAATGATACTTTTATTGTTTTATCTGATTGTTTATGGTAGACATTTACATCTTGTGATTATCTTGTGACTTGAGTAATGGAAAGTACCTGGCAAAGTATTTAACTCCCCCAGATTGTGGATTTCAGTGTGAAAATATATATAGACTCTATGTATACTGATCACAGGTGGGGCTCCATTAAAACCGTTTGTGTCATTGTTGGACCTTCCTGCTGGTGTCACCTTCTAATAAAATTTTTTCTTTCTAACTTCGGGTTAGTACATTTTGCTCCAGGGCATAAACCTTTATTGTTGTTATTGTTGTTAAGTGCTGTCGAGTCAGTTCCGACCCATAGCGACCCTGTATAGGGTTTCCGAGGAGCAGCTGGTGAGCTTGAACTGCTGACCTTGCAGTTCAAACGGCTTTGCAATCTGGTGCATTAACCACAGCGCCACACCAGTACTCCAAATCCTTATTAGGGGTAACAAATGGGAAGCTTACTGTTACCACCAAAGGCATTACTGCTGGCTGTTCCCAAGGCTACTTCTTTTTTGTTTGTTTTTTAAAATGTTTTATTGTGAATTATGTGATAGTTTACATGGGAGAACATTAGTTTTACATTCATCCTATCGTATATCATTTCATTGCTATGGTTACAATCCCCTCCATGCATCATCAACCAAGCAAAGGGTATATACTACAAACCTGACCCCTGGTCATCAGCACACAGCCCCTCTCCCTCTCTGTGTCTAAAGTCCCCAACAGCTCCATCTCTCCACATCATCATCTCTGTCCCAAGGCTACGTCTGTCACTTCTTCAAGTCTTTGCTCAAATGGAATCTTTGCACCTTTTCAATGAAGTCTACACTGTTCAATGAAAAATTTAATCTAACACAAATTCTGACTCCCTTAGTTTTTTTCCCCTAAATCACATAGGACTTTCCTCATACTATTCCATATACTGATTTATTTTATATGTATACACAGTTCTATGTATACATATAAAATAAATACATATACATAGTACTATAGTATATACTATAGCATAGTGGTTATGAATCAGGTTGCTATCCTCAGGGTCAGCAGTTCGAAACTACCAGCTGTTCTGCAGGAGAAAGATGAGGCTTTCTGCTCCCATAAAGATTTACAGCCTCA
>NW_006408579.1:17047450-17053381 GCF_000296735.1 Chrysochloris asiatica
TAGAGAGAAATACTGTTAACTGATGGTACATGGAGGAGAGTATAATCATTGTAATGAAACAAGGTATATGATTTGTTGAATGTAAAACTGATGATATGCACTGTAAACGTTCACTCAATCCACAATAAAAACCTTAAAAAAAACCCAAAAAACCCCCCTGAAATCTAAGAGGAAAATTAAAAAAAGAGTATTACACTATTTTTCTAGAGGATGCATTTGACACGCCAACTCTCATTCATAAAAAATTACATTGTTACATTCGTGATGAACAGCTCCACACAGTACTGACATGGGGTATAACACACATACTTCTTACTCAAAGCTGTTCTCAAGTGCTGCCCAACTTAACGAGATTGTCTGTGCATTTAGGGAAACAACTACTGAACTAATATATGAATGGAAATGACTATACTCCCTGCATAACAAGAGATTATTTTGGAGATAGATGATAAAAACTATACATCCTTTTTATTGTTAAGTCAAAGAGGTATCAAAATTAAAAGCAAAAATTACCGGGTAAGACTTAACATAACCATTAGGAGCGTCAAAGGAAGTGAAAATGGGACCAGGCGCAGGGCAGTATGAATGAATGAACGCGGGAAGGACAAGGATGGGGAGAACAGTGAGCATGTGGCTGAAGACACTAGGGAAGAGGATCTGATGAAAAATATGACCTTAGACAAGCGCCTCGGTAATGAAATAATGGGATAACATTTCTAAGCCCCACTATGTGCTTAAGAGTCATGCTCGCCATTGGTGCTGTCTCCTCATCCTCTCCTTCCTCAGCCTCTTTTTCATCATCCTTGATCAACTCCAGCTGGTCATCCCCCATCTTCATTATCATCATCATCCAGTAGGTCCCCCTCTTCAGCACCCCTCTCTGACTCCATCTTCACATTAGTCTCATCTTTTTTCAGGGAGCTGCTGCTCTGCTCCTCTTCTGATTTATCATTCATCTCTACTCCTTGTTTGCTTTGCTCCTTTTTTCCAGGCTTTCCTAAGGAACCCACTTTTTGTTTTATCTGAGTTAACTCCACCTTAATGGTCTGCAGGTCATCTCCTTTAAATTTTCCAGACTTGGAAGAAGATCCGCTCTGTCCACTTTTAGAACTGAAGCCACTTTTGCCTCTTCGTGAGGTGTTTCCTGATACTCGCTGGCATTTTGAGGGCACTACAGCCTGAGAAATAGGAGGAGGATGAAGAACACATGCTGGATAGCTGTACATCCTGTCATAATAATCCCGCTGAAAGTCATAGCCCAAGTCACAAGAGCCGTCCATCTCCGCTGCAGATGGTTTCACAGCTGCTTTTCCTCTGTTCACTTTTGGGTCTGTTTTTGTTGTTGTTAAGTGCCGTCAAGTCCGTTCTGACCCAAAGCAACCCTGTACAGGGTTTCCAAGGCTGTAAATCTTTACGGGAGCAGAAAGCCTCCTCTTTTGCCTGCGGAACAGCTGGTAGTTTCGAACTGTTGACCCTAAGGTTTGCAGCCCGATTCGTAACCACTACGCTACCAGAGCTCCTTGCCAGATTAATATCTAAAACCTGGCCAGCGATCATTCTGCCACACTCTCCTGCCACAGCAGCCCGGGCATTTCTCTCATTAACATACTGAACAAAGGCAAAGCCTTTATGAACAGAACAACCCACAATTTTGCCATACTTGGAGAAAATTGCCTTCACATCAGACTTATTGACCACCAGAGTATTGAGATTTCCAATAAATACACGAGGGTTCATAGAGCGAGGATCTGTCTTGTTGGTAACATTGCTGGCCATGGTGTTTGACAAGGTTCGTCACACAACTGAAAAATGTAGCTGAAGATCAAAAAAATATCTCACAGGAGGGGGAAGGGAGAAGAGATTCGTTTATGAATCTCCTTCTCCCGGTTATACGTGAAGAAGCCGGTTGCTGATCGATGTTGGCCACGCGGCCGCAACCGCTCGTCTTCATCTCTTAGCAAAATGGCCTATAGTCCTGGTCTTGCATTTGAATTTTGGTGTTGAACCATATTGACAGTACCATGGAAAGTACTGATAAAGTACTTTCACCTGTTAAGTAGGACTCTTATCTGTTTGGACCCTTGAAAGCAACCATTTTTGAATTATCTTTAGGAAAAATTTACTTGCATGTGATATTAATGATATTGTCCAGTGATTTGTGCTTTCCTTTGGATCACCTCTTGTTGGAATGGGCTCAAATATGGATCACTTCTAGTCAGTTGGCTTAGAACCTGTCTTCCAAATTTCTTGGCATAAATGTGGCCTTTAGTGCCACATCGTTTTGTTGAAAGGTTTCAATTTGTAGTCCGTAAACTCTAGGAGGCTCGTTCTTTGTCAATGTCTTCAGTGCACCTTTGGCTTCTTCCTTCAGTATCATTGATTCCTTATCATATGGTACATCTTGAAATGGTTGAATATAGACCATTCTTTTTGGTACAGTGACTGTGTATTCCTTTCATCTTCTATTGATGCTTTCTACATCCTTCAATATGGGGAATAGCCCATAGAATCATCAAATAATATAAATCAAGGCTTGAATTTTTCCTTGGTTAGTTTCTTCAGAGTAACTGGCAGAATATGGAATGGAAACATTCTCAATCCCCAATCAAGAAAAAGTATAAAAGTCATCTAACAACTAGAAAATTGATGCTTAGATTTCTGGGATTCTCAAGGGTCAGTATTGGAACACTATCAGAAAAAAAGTTCAACAATCAATGGTGCTCCTTACAGTGAGATTCTCACTGAAGAGCTGAAGTCTAAACTTCAGATTAAACGTAGAGGTTTGCTATCCAAGGGTGTTGTGATCTTGCTTGACAGTGCACGTCTGCATACCTCTGCCCACACTGTTAAAATTCTGCAAAAACTTAATTTAGATATGTTGACGTATCCTCTCTATAGTCTTGATCATGCTCCATTGGACTTTAACCTATTTGGTCCCTGAAAGCAGCCCTTAGAGAATGACAATTCACCTCTCATGAAGAAGTAAAGACAGCAGTGAATTCATGGCTTGCAGCTCATCCTAAAACATTTTTAATAAGGGAATACTAAAACTTGTTGACAGATGGAAAAAATGTATTGAAAAGCAAGGATATTATGTTGAAAAATGATGTATTTGTCTTTTCTAAATTTGACTGAAATAAATTCTATAGTCAAGAGTACTGATAATCTGACTCACCCAAGTAATGTTTGATGTCAGATGGATCTTTGTGGAAAGCAGAGAATACCAGAAAGGTGTTTATCTGTGCTTTATTGACACAGGCTTTCGACTGTATGGATCATGATAAACTATGGACAATATTGTGAGAATAATTGTTCTGGAACACTTCATTGTGCTCATGAATAACCTGTACATAGACCAAGAATAGAACAAAGGAACATTGAATTGTTTAAAATCAGGAAAGGTGTGCACCAGGGTTGTATTCTTACACCATACTTATTCAATTCATTCTACAGGCTGAGCAAATAATTCAAGCAGCTGGATTATGTGATGAAGTACATGGCATCAGGTTTGGAAGAAGACTTATTAACAACCTGCAAAAAGTAGATGATACAACCTTGCTTGCTGAAAGCCAAAAGGACTTAAAATACTGATTAAGATAAAAGACCACAACCTTCAGTATGGGCTGCACCTCAATGTAAAAACAAACAAACAAACAAACAAAAAAACTTCACCACTAGACCAATAAAAAACATCAAGATAAATGAAGAAAAGATTGAAATCGTCAAAGGCTGCATTTAACTTTATCAATCATTAACACTCATGAAAGCAGCAGTCAAGAAATCGAAGGATATATTGCTTTAGGCAAATCTGCAGTAGAAGAACTCTCTAAAGTTTTCAAAAGCAAAGATACCAGTTTGAGGACTAAGGAGTGCCATGATATTTTCAGTAACCTCATATGTATGTGAAAGTGGGACACCGAATAATGAAGACAGTATAAGATTTGATGCATTTGAGTTGTGGTGTTGGAGGAAAATATTGAAAGTACCATGGATTGCCAAAAGAACAAACAGATCTGTGTTGGATGAAGTATATCCAGAGTGCTCATCAGAAGCCAGGATGGCCAGACTTTGTCTCTCATACTAATAGCATGGATCTACGGACCTAAACAAAATGGAGTCAGTTTAGTCATTGTGGTTGTTGTTGTTAAGGGCTGTTGAGTTGATTCTGACCCATAGCAACCATGTATAGGTTTTCCAAGGAGTAGCTGGTGAGCTTGAAACACCGACTTTGCAGTTCAATGACTTTGCATTCTGACACATTAGCCCACAGCGCCACATCAGGACTCCTTTGATAAAATGAGGACCTTACAAATGACGAAGTTAGTTTAAAAATTAGCTGAGATGATCTCATGGTCCTAGAAAGAGAAAAAGATGTGCTTAAGCCCACCCAGATAGTTATCTTAGGAACTAAGCTTGGATCCTAAATGGTGGAATGTTTGAGAAGGATTATTGCTTGATTGTTTCCTTTACCCTAAAGATAGATTGTTTGAAAAAGTCTATTGCTTTACTGTTTCTTTTTCCAATGAATGCTATTTTGATGTTAAAATAGATTAAGTGTGCATCCAAATATAACTTACCCTAGATAATGTGCCTGCTCTTCATACTGGGAAGGACGGTCTTGAGACTTTAAATTTTTCCATCTTCCAGATCGCTGAGAGATCTCTCCTGTTTCTGTGATTGACTACAATGACAGGTGGCAAAGCCTTGTTTGGTTTGGCAACAATACTTTGACATATTTTCAGGAGGGCTCCAGCACTGGAGAACAATATCGTGTTTGGTAAAGTGGAGAGTCCGAGAAAAAGAGGCAGACCCCCAAGGAGGTGGATTGGCACAATGGCAGAAATGATGGGCTTGGGCATGGTAACAATTGCGAGGTTGGCACAGGACTGGGCAGTGTTTCAATCTGTTTTGGTGCTGACTCCATGGCACCTAATAACACTAACCCAATATATAAAAATACAAAACAAAACCCACTGCCACAGAGTTGATTCTGACTAATATCTATCCTATACAGGATTTTGGAAACAGCCTTTTTACTTTTACTTGAGCAGAATATCTGAGGTTTCTCCTACAACGCAGCAGGGGGGTTTGAACTGTCGACCTAGCAGTTGGCAGTCCAGTGCTTATCCTAAAGCACCAGCAGGACTATATATATATATTAACAATAACATCTATCTGCGACAGGACACAGGAACAGTTTCACCTTTACCAGAGCAGGGAAGGGAAAGGTGGTGTGGAACACAGAACTTATTTTGACCTATTATCTCCAGGTATTTGAAAATAGCTATTGGAATTTTCCAGCAATCCAGGCTTCTTCTGTTTTTATAAAACAGGCAGGCAACAGTTAAACAAGTGCAAATGAGTTGAGTATCTACAACTTATCACCTGACAGGAGACCTCAGGAAGGGAGGGAAATGGGATCTGGTAGGACTGGAGCAAGCCACCATCCTCTACCCTCTGAGCTCTAATGTTTGTCAGTAGGGTTAAAGAGACCATTCCAGATTGGAACCAAAATGTCTAAGTATCTACTTCTCCGGTGGTTAGGCCCCAGCTCAAGAATCATCTAGCATTTGGGGTATAGAAGTGGTGGGAAGAGGGACTTTTGGGGTCCCTCACCTATGAAATAATCAGATAATCTCTTTGATATCCCATGTGAGTAAAGTTTTACTAAAGGTAATACAGAATATGGCTGGAAGCAAACATTGACAGAGAACTTCCAGAGGTTCAAACTGTATTCAGAAGAGGACGTGGAATGAGAGATATCATTGCTGATGTCCGATGGATCTTGGCTGAAAGCAGAGAATATCAGAAAGATATTTACCTGTATTTTACTGACTACACAAAGGCTTTCAATTGTGTGGATCATGACAAGTTATGGACAACATTGCAAAGTATGACTATTCCTGAACATTTAATTGTGCTTATGAGGAA